>NC_137667.1:6388028-6558028 GCF_963422515.1 Blennius ocellaris
ACACCAGGTCAGAAAGGGCCTTGTGTTTGATCGCGACAACATTTATCAGAAAAATCACATTGATCTACAAAATATACACTTGCAGAGCCACCGGTGGGTCTGATTTGTTCTTCCTGTGGCTTCCACCTATTTATGTTGCTCATATCAAAACAATAATAACCGTGAGAATACACAAACTCCACGGTGATCCAACTTCACAGTCTGAGACGCTTTTCTTAAGAGTCTTTTTAGATATTACTGCGACCAAATCTAATCCTTATTTTCTATCACTTCTGTAAAGTTTGCTACTTTTTCCTTTGTTGAAATGTTAAATAGAGCAAAGAGGCATTTTCTCGAAGAACATTTGGACAAAGAAGGGAAACTATTTAGAATTTTCCCGTCCTCTGGGTGAGCACTCTGCACAGAAAATGTTTGACACTCAAACTACTGTGAAATACAGTCACAAAAGATTTAATGGAGGAATGGTGACAGTGGCTGTCGCACCAGAGTTGGGTCATTCATAGCTTTGTAGTTTGGTTCATATTCTGAAGTTGATTTGCAAGGCACCGATTCCATGCTGTGTGTGTGGTATTTTATTTCTCGCTTTGTGCGATTAAAAACTCAAAGGTACTTGTGCAGTTTGACCAAGTTTTTTTTTTTTTTCCAATATGCTTGAGTACACAATGTTTTACCCGTATTTGATAATTATGATGTAACTGTCAGGATGACTTTAGGATCAGGTTAGTTTATGGTCGAGTTTACGGTTGGGCCTTTAGTTTTAAGGATTGTAATAATTACTATTGTTAACTTTGTTTTTGCATTGTTTAGTTAAAAAACAAACAGGACAACATTTTCATTGTTACATATCGAATCAGTGTTTCTCCCCCGATGATCACTTTAAAACTATCAGTCTTAGTTTGGCTTTAATTGCTTGATCCACTCTTGTATTCTGCCTGCAGGCTGGCTGCAATAATGCAGCATTAAGTGGTGTTAACCTCCGAGTTTTGCTTTTAATGTGTCTGCACTCAAGAGCAGATTGTTTTGAATATTGTCTGATTTAGTTATGAAGAAAATACTCATCAGCGTTTTGTTTATCCATAACTTTTGCATTTGAAAGACCGACTGTGTTCAATATTCTCCTTTGTGCTATATTAAATCCCAACAATTATTCTGAATAAACACACACACTACAAATCAGAAAGTTTTATCTGCAGCTATACACGAGTGCAAGTGCACATTTTTAAGGCCCCGGTCATATTAATATTAATTCAACAATAATAACAACATCACTGCAGTTGAGTTCCGTCTCTAATGATAATTCACTGGGATCCTTTGGTTCGTTGTGGAGTTTAAATCACATCTCAATGTTAACATATATGCAACAGTCCGAGTACTACAAACATTAAACAGTGGGACTTCTACCACTACTTGATTTAATGTTGCTCATTCATCTGCTCCACTGACTGGGTGTGTTTAATACCTGCAGATTAAAATATATACTCCTAAAATGTGACATTCATTTTTACCTGAACCGGGTGTCGACAGCGGGGAATTACAGGGATTCTTTCTTCTTCCTCTCTGCCCTTGACAAGATAGAATTTGATGGGTTATAAGTATGCTATTTTACTGTATGACAGTAGGCCCATCCTTGAAAACATTTTTGTGACTGATTCGCAACCATATTTGTTGGCTCTAGATTGCACATGTGATACTTCTTTTCTTCATGTTTCACAGCTGGAAAATTGACTTTGTGGTTAATAATTGTTAGTGTTAAATAGGTATACTGCATACTTTGATTGTGTGTTAGCTTTCCAGCATCTTCAGCTGTGAAGAGTGTGAAATGAGCCAAGGCACTATTTATGTGCAGAGCAGGAGCGGTTTCCTGGTCCGAGGTCCACTGTTATTGCAGCCTGTTGTTTAACAGTCAATAGAGCAGGTAAGTGGCAGTGACTTGATGTTGTGTGTATGATCCCAGCAGGGCTACGCAACAGCTGACACCCTCTACACGCTCGGCTTTGCTCTGGGCTTCTCTCCTTATGAGTCGCTCTCTCTTTTTGGCAATTATCCAGATTGAGGAAAAAATAAATACTTGCAACCAAGTTGACAGGATTACTCTCTGCAGTAATTTGCGGTTTGGTCGTCAACATTACGTCGCAGAGAGTCCAAGAATGTCCACAGTTGAGCGAAGGGAGACTATACAGTCGTTCCTTACAGTTCTGTTGTAAAACCTAACACAACATTGACACTCGAAGCTTGCGTGTCTTTGTCAGCGAGCTCACATATATAAACCGTTTGGTAAATAGACCCTGCCTGGAGAGACGTCATTAAGTCATATAATTGAGAGATGATGACGGTTGCACTGAATTCTATTGTCTACAATCGGATGGTCACATTTTCATTTGGCACGGCCCAAAGGTAATTCAAGTTTAAACAAAATATTCTCCAGAATCTTCTTCTTCGGTTTGGATAGAAAATTCGTAGCAACCTCACAATATCGCTCTTTAACAAATGATATAAAGTCGCATATAGGCTTTCTAGCTCTTACCCAGCATGCTGTAAAATCAGAGCAAAAATAACTGTGGGATTAAATATTGCCTCTCCTATATCAAAAATATAAATACAGTAACAAAATAAGTTGTCTTTTCAAGTCTTACTGGACAAGTAAATTAATAATTAAAACAATTGAATAACTTCTGTTTTATACAGTCTAGCTTCAGCAAAAATATACTGTAGCCTACTGGCTCAGAATCATTAAAGAAAAACTGGCTGAACGGCTCAGGGCTCTTTCACACCTCAGACAGAACTGTAGTTTGGATAGCTTTAAGCTACTGCTTAAAATCAGTGTGAGGGTGGCATTGTGAGAGAATTGCCTTTCTCTCATTTTCAGAACTGTAATTTGATGACTGTTCATTGTCCACAGCAGTCCGAAAGCAGGACCTGCACTTCGAGAAATGTGCAGGAATAGAGTTAGACCAGTGTTTGGAGAGAGTTTAGTTTCAGATGTGAATTTAAATGAATATGGACTTTAAAAATGGCAAAAATAACACAAATTTGCCTCTTGATCAATAATGCAAAAAACAAAAAAACAAAAAACACTCACATGGACATGAAAAGGCAGATATTCTCTCACATAAAGGGCACTCAATGAAACCAAGCATTTTAACCACAGGGTGTTATTGACTGATCCTTCTAGACTTTTTGTAAGTCAGCCAAAGACGGTGAATAGATAAAAATTAATGAAGCGACATATGTCATTTTAGAAGATATTTATAGCCGAAAACCTCTCTTCAAATGTGATGAATTTCTCACTGGACTGCTGAGTAGCTGTTCTAATGGTATGTGTGGATAGTGTGATTGTGATGAATGCAGAGCTTGAGTTGTATTAAATTAGATTTCAATACAATGCTTTTTCAGTTTCATGTTCGATGGGAATAGTGTCATGATGTAAAAAAAAGAAGCAAGGTCAGAATAAATATTTCTGGTGTGTGTGCAGAACCTGAACTAGACCCTGTCTAAATGGCATTTATTGGCTAAAGATCAACTAGACATGAATTCCAACCATTCTGACAAAATGCTGAATTTGCCGTAAAAACACATTTTTTAGGAGCTGTCTGAATATTGGGCTAGTTTCTGCTGTAATAACCAATGCTTGATTATAAAATGTGTTAATATTGGAATGTTTTCTGAGTGCATTCCTTTTAAATCTATCGGAAAATTACATGCCAGGAAAATCTCTGTCTAATCCCAGCTAATGCTAACAGTACCTTTAGTGGAAGTCCTTCACGTTGCGGTCAGGAGAAGTAAGTTTTGTCATAATCTGGTATTTCTCCAGTGACGAGGGGTAAACTGTAAAAGCATTAATGAGTTTTAGGAAGATTGCAGCATGAAGAGCAGACGTATGCGTCACTACCTCTTTCATGGCCACACCCTGTAACTTATCCGAAAGACTTTAATAACTTTTTAACAGAAAGGCCTGTTGTATAAACGTTTGCAATACAACCACAGACAAGATTCAGCAGAGTGTCACACATTTGTGAATTCAATTTAATCATAAGCAACTAAATATATTAAAACTGATGAAAAAAATTAAAAAATTGAGATACACCGATATTGGTCCGATACAGGTCCGATACTGCACAGAGTGCTCGTACTCATAAAATATTTTGGGCAAACACACCAGCAATGCGACACGCTAAGCATGATTAAAATCTGATTGATACACTCCTTAAGAGACAACACCATAATGGACACTGCAAATGCATAGCTATAAAACAAGAAGACTGTAATCAATGTTTGGTTTTGTCAATGAAAAGTAAACGATCGTTATAAAAAACAAAACAACGTATGACAAATCCTGAATTCGATTTAAGGGGAGTCAATATTGTGATTTTCACTCATTGCAGTAGAAGTGACTCAGATTGATCTCAGAGGCTCAGATGTAATTACAGTTTGAAAAACATTCATGTGCCTCACACATGGCTATGTATTATTGTAAGAGGTGTACGTCACATTTTAGAAACGTGAACGTCTTCCAGCAATCTCAGTTTCTTTGTAGTTGTCACTAACTTAATTGTCATTTGAGAAAAAAAGTGAGGAAAGTGCTTCCTGGTGATACTGTGCAGTTCTTTTCTTCCATATTTGAGGAGAATTGTGATACGAACAGGCATGGAAGAAGTACCGTGACTTTTTATCATCAGGAACCAGCCTCGCCAGGAAAAAAAAAAAAATCGAGAGAGAAAGGAAACAACCCATGCGGCAAATAAAGTGACTCCAATAAGAAAATATGCATTTTATCATCATACAGGCAAACAGTACAATCATACCGTCAGAATTTGCTATTATCTCCCTGCTGTCATGTGTTAGCCTTCTGTTTTGTATGCAACAGTTCAGCCATGATGGCTTTTTATAGCCTCCACCGTCCCTCGTCATATACCTAAACCTTTAGAATAAAAAAGGAAATATGTAACCCGTGTATTCCAACATGTGCTGGATCTCCTAATCGATCATGTCACTTTCCCTCCAGCATTCACTCACGCCTTCAGGAAGCTTCCTCCTGCCAGCTGCCAGGTCCGCAGGCCTCTGACAGTTCATTTATCAGGGCCTCGGTGCTGCGGCTGCTTCAGGTGCATAAACTGTCTCATTATCATTTTCCAGCAGACGGATTCAGTGTGTGCAGTTTGAATCAGGCGACAGTGTTATTATCTTTGTGCTAAAATGTTATCTTCATACAAAACTGACCCCTGTGTTTGCTCATTTCCTGAGGAGTGGGTGGACAGAGAGAGAGAGAGAGAGAGAGAGAGCGAGAGAGAGAGAATCACATACATGTGCTCCTGGCCATACATTTTACAGTGAATTCTTAGTCGTAGTTCAGCAATATTTGATATCCTTCAAGCGTTTCCATATCCACAGGAGAAAAATAGTCTCTGTGTTCTTTCTTACGAAACTGTGGATGATCTTCTATGCAGCTTTGCAGGTGTTTTGAGTGAATTGCCGACACCATGAGTCTACAATGTTGGACTTTTTCCACAATATTAAAATTTTCCGAGATATTAGATTCAGGCTTTTCACTAGCTGTAAGCAATAATCATTAATATTTAAATTAGGGATGCACCGTGCTGTCCTGTGCGTACTGGAGACCGAGGGACTGAGCTTGTTGTGTGGATTAATGAGTGTATCAGCCATCCTTTGAGTGTGTGTGTTGCATCGCTGGTTTCTGAGCCCCGAAACTCTTCAGCATGTAGAAGCAGGAATTGGAATGTGCGGGAAAGCCACAGTATCAAACGCAAAGTGAGGCACTGATGTTGGAATCAAACCCACTTTTTTCTTACTGTGAGATGAGAATTCTAACCACTCCACTCTGTGGCCCCATTCAGATAGATACAGTACTACAATAAATTGCACGACTTTAATATTCTGACCATAGATGTGAATGATGTCTTTATCAGCACTGTGGTTGTTGAGTTTTTCTATTTTCTCTGTTAAAAGCAATGGTTCTGACACACACAATGCATCCAATAAACAAATTAAAAACACAGGTAATTGTCATCACTGTGAATTTTTTTTTTTAAACACACTATCAAGCTACAGTTGGAAGGTAATAAAGCGTTACCGGAATGTAGTGAATGTGTTGAGAAATAAATGAAAAAAAAAAAAGTGTACATGGCCACATACTTTAGGAACAGTTGAGGGGGAAGTGAAAAGTAGAATGATAAAAAGCTTTCCTTGAATTTCAGAGCGTCACAGTATGCAGCCTTTTTAACTGCACACAGAGGCTGACCTTAAGGAATAAAACGCACAAGAATGGGGGGCTGTGAGAGCCGAGAGCTTTGCAAAACTGGAGCGTTATGAGGAATTTCTCAGCCGGGTGCACTAACCTCCTGTTGTAAACTCAGCAAATGTAATCGCCTCCTGGCGGTAATACCGCACATACTATAATAACAGAGAAAGAATGATTTATTCGCCCCTCTGTGTGCACCGCAGCTAAATACAGTAGCTTCACGTGTCACGAATCGATTTACTTATTAACAAACGACACTATAAAAAAAAAAAAGAAATATTGAACTTTAAATCATTAAAAAAACAAAAACCCAAATACACAAAGTTGTGCTGTACTGGTATCTGCTACAAGGGGTCTACCTGCTAGTCTACATATCTCCCCAAACGCTGACTATTGTTAATTACAATCTTGAAAAAAAAATCAGCCTCTCTAAAGGTCAAAATATGCTCGATGTTAAATACACAGACAGATGCAGCTTTTTGGTTTGTCTTTTGTAATGTGTGAAGCAATTTAATATGGTTCGTGATAGCTTGCACAGAATTGCAAATGGGATAATACCACTGATGACCTGTGGGGGCAGTGCTGTGCACTATAGCTCATTTTGCGACCAGCAAAAGGAGTAAAGAATAGTAATGTTTGAAATGCAAGTGACATTCATTCATGAAGCATATTTTGACCTTAACAGTGATCGAAGTTATGTGAATTAGCTCAAACACATTGAAGCAGAACTGCCGACTCTCTCTTCTGAGCACATTAAAGAGTAAATAGTAATTTTGGTCAGTGTCATTCTTTCTGAGAAATTTGACTTTGTGTTCACAGCTGTTTGGATCCGTCAACCAAAAAAGGTTGTATTAGAGTGAGTGTTAGTTTTTTGAATTTATTTAACTATGGCATCACCTATGATTGACGTATAAAGGGTTAGATGTCAGGTTAAAAGGATATTTATGTGCACAGACGCTATGTTTGTATACTGCAGAGCAATGTACTTTCTTTGGAATGATGACTCCTCCGCCGGCTGTTTTAATGCCTGTGTGTGCCTTAAAGGCCCCCGTAGACCACTGAGCAGGAGCTCGCAAATGTGGATTTAGTGGCCCCACTGGGATTATGATGGCCATGTTTTTAATTATCATTTAATGACATTATAATTACATTTTCGTGTCAGTGTGTCTCAGTAATTGTCCTGGTGGCTTTCAGAGTATATGGCTGGGAGAGCGCTCAGTGAGACGGGTGAGCCGTGCTGAATAATCAAAATTCAGATGAGTGTCGACACTCGTGTACAACAGCGAGGAGGGAGGTACTGAGAGGTTTTCTTATGTTATCACTGAAAAGATTTCGAGCTGCTGTCAGTTAAAATTGTGGTCAATACAAATTCCTGTGAAGTCTGCAGAGGTGGCAAAAGTAATCAAGTTCTTTACTTATTTAGACATAAAGACACACATTTATCTTTTTTTATGCAAAAGTTAAAAAAGAAGTAGAGGTTTATAAATGGTAAAGAGAAATCTAACTCATCACCATGGATACAAAAGTTTAACTGTGATGAAGTTTGTGACTGAGTGCATCATTATGAAACGGCATCGTTGTTGCAGAGACACACACATATTTTGCTTGTTATTTAGTATATATTTTGAAGGCTACTTATGGTATGACTTTTATTGTATATTTTTTGAGTTTATTGATATTATTTGTGCAACTGTCAATTCTTGAGGTGTTTAAGGCATAGGTGACATGACAATGTTTCAAGTGAAAAGGCATCTTTTTTGTGTGTGCTCACGTGGCAACATTTGGAAAATGATGTCCATTTCCACATGGAAACCCTGAAAATGATGCCATGAGCATGCCAGGCCATGAGTTGGCGCTGTTGTTTGTTTTTGTGATAAAACCACACTCATGTGCGTGCAGAGATAAGTACTATATAAAATAATTAACACCTGACGTTTTTATGGACATATAGCAAAGTTGCATTGCTATTACGGGTGACTCAACAGTTTAAAAAAAAAAAAAAAGTTAGATTAATCAGCTCTTAAATACTGTCAACAAATCAGAACTTCTACAAAAGAAAAGTCCATTGAATTCCATTGGAGGCCCATTCATGGCCTTTACTTCATTTAGTTTGCATTAGTAAGCAATACATAAAAAAAAAAAAAAAAGTTCTTTCAAAAGCCCTTTATAAAGGTTTCTTTTTAATCTCTCTAGATTTCTATGTCCGTTTTGAAACTGCTCATTGATGTCACTCCTGATATATCATAAACTGTAAAACTGCACTGCACCCTTAACTCAAGCGAAGAGGCATCGAGATAATATATGGAGGAGAAAGTAAAGAGATCTGTTTTAAAATTTGGGGGCTGAAAACTCAACTTAAAAGTCTGAAGAAAACATTTGTGACACTGTCGTATGTCTAAGTTCATGTGAGAGATAATGAGCAGACATTGAAGGGGTTTGTTTGGCGGCTGTTAGTGCAGACAGACGGAGTTGCGCGGCGCAGGTTATCACACGGCGAGCGAAGCGTGGTGAGGAGGCTGTTGACCTTTACACTCTGCCACTAAATCCACAGCTGAGATTACGGGCTTCCGTTTTCGAGTCCAGCTGAGCCACAGTGGAAGATTGCACATCGATCTCGACGAGGGAAATAATAAAGGACTTGTTCCTCTTGTCTCGTACGGTTTGGAAACTTCAAAAACAGAAGCACACAAAACGCACTCACATACAAGCAGCAATAAATTTAGAAAGAATTATTGGAATTATCTTGCTGAACATCAGCGGGACTTTTACTTCCGAAGGGTTGAAAGGCTTCGTTTATGCGTTGCGCCGCCTGCACACGAGACGAGTGGCTGTGTGGATGAGCTTTCACAAGTGACAGCATCTTCAAACTGAGGGGGGGTGATGTATGAAAGACCCGAGTTGAACTCGACACAGAGTGTATTGCCACATCGCAGCTGTGCTCAGGAGGATCATAGACTTTGCAGGCAAATCTGGCCAATATGTGCCACCTGCACCCACGCGGATCCCGCCGCATCGCAGCTGCACTTTTCACACTAACGCACGCGTGCAACACAGATCAGGATTCTTCACAGTCTGAGTTTAAGTTGCTGTAAAATTGTTTTTTTTTTGGAAGGAGTCCAGCACTATGACGTACTTATTGACATTGCGAGAGTTTGTGGGAGCGCCTGAGAATCTCTGACTCCAAACTTTGATTTTATTAATTTTGATTTGTTTTATTCAACATTTATTTTGTTTTAAAAAATATCTGTTCGAACAGATCCAACCAGTTATTTCAGTCTGTTTGGGTTGCACACTGGTACAGTGGTGAACATTTATGCCACACAGTGAGAATTGACTAGTTTGACTCCAGACAAGGACATTTTTTTAAAATTTAATTTAAAAAGATTTGTTGCGAGTCTGTGCGCCAAAGATCATGTATCTTTCTGTGAACAACCTGTCCGTGGTGTCCTGCCCTTTAACGCTGACGCCAGTCTCCTTCAGGCCCAAAGCTTGATGAAGTGGGTGTAGAAGACGAATAGATGGATTTGCTTGACTTGTCCTTAGAGCCTATTGTTTCCTACATGAATTGCCTAATTTGAGGCGGCCTGATTACAGAGTAATTTCACTTGGTTCAGACGATCCTGTAATTTTCTTTTTGCTCTTTCTCTTTCAAACTGCTTTTGTGTTGTTCCATTTAGATCTTATTATCCCATCACGCATATGCAGTATGCCTTTTTCCCCAGTTCCAGTTCATTCACTCAAATACAAAGCTCCATTTTCAGAGAACTATTAACTCTTTTTTACAGCTTCAAGACATGTCATTGATGTAACGATTTATCTTCCAGGTTAATAAAGCCAATTTCTTGTAGAGCAGCAAATTTGAGCGAGTGTGAGTGGGCAGGAACAAGCTGTGTGTCTTTGTAGTCCAGTGTACGTATCTCTATTTCTAATTATGTTATGTATTGAAGAATAACATGCTCTAGGGGCTCTTCTTTTATGATCCATGAAAATCCCCAAAAATATATATCAAGAAGGTCAACATTTTGACCATCTGTAATGAACAGAAGGATGTGAAAATCTTCCTACTTCAACTTTCTTTTCATATGGAAACATATGGAAATCAGAAATTTAAAAACATTCAAAAATGTAATTATATTACTATTTTTACATGATAGATGGACGGATGGAGGGATGATTCCCCATTAGTTTAGCCTTTCCTCTGTGAGTGTTTGTTTTGAAATCGCTGGTTGGTAGTATTAACTGGGCTTGGACATTGATGTCAGTCTGAAGTTCTAATATAACTTGCTGGTGCATAGAAACCTGATACAGCAGCAAGGTGTGAGAGAACACAAACACTGTGTGCAAATACATATTCATATGGATCTGTGTGAAAGTGCATGTAGGCCCCTTGTGTTCACATATTGGCATGTGCATGCTTTCAAATATCAACAGCGACTTCAGCCGCCCCCTCTGGCTTCCTATATATATTGTGTGCAGAGAGTCTATTGGGATTTCAGTGTCAATAGAGCTAGACAAACCTCCTCGCTGCGTGTCTGTCTCTCTGTCTGCTAATCCGCACACCTCCTACCATTCCTTCTGAGTCAGATATCAAGCAAATGCAATGAAGACACGTCCCCAGCCGATGGACTTCCATTTGAAAGCACGAGGCATTAATGCGAGGTTCTTCAGCAAAGCTCCCACTCTCAGAGGCTGAGGGGAGAGAGAGAGAGAGAGAGGGAGGGAGGGGAAAAATGACAAGTTGGATCTCCCATGGGCTACTGCTCAAATGATAGATTCATAGTGAAAGGGCTTTATTCCAGGCAAAGTCATGAGGATACATTTCAAAACCAAAGAAATATGTCAAAGTGTTTTATATCCCAAATATGTTCCCTGCTGTTTCTTGAATAATAGAAAACCTCCACAAGGATTCAATTCTCCTTTGATAATGAAACATAGATGCAATTATTTGACAATCGCAACGTATTCCAACCACGAGACTAAATATATAAAGCATGTCTTTTTTTTTTTTTCTTCTTACCAGTACAATAGTATCCTGGAAATCCTCAGTCACATCTTCAAGCTGTGTCCCGCAGCGATTAACATCCTCATACAGAAAATGTCATCAAACAGTGGGAGATTGTTTGAAGACGTTAGAAATATATGTACAATGGAGCAAAGGCATTTCTGATCTACTTGAAAACACACAGGGTGACATGACAGGGTTGACACACGGCCCAGATGTGAGCGGCATTTTGCAACCAATTAGATTAATTGTCAGAAGGCCATGTCAGGGTGTAATAAGAGAGGGTTAGAGTTAAGTGAAGATAGGGAGGTATTTATAAATCGGTAGAAAACTATTTGAGAAAATTATCATATCCTTAGCACTTTTAGAATGTCCCCATCCGAACCAGAAATATTGCTAAATCATCTCGAGCTTGCGTGTCAAACAAGGCCTATGGGCCACCGTTTTTACCACATTTCACCGTATTTCACACCGAAAGGTTTCATTAAAATTGTTAAGATTGCCATAGTTTTAATTCTAGTCACTAACCCTGCACACGATGACGTGTGGACAAAAGAGGAGAGGGAGCAACCAGCCTTTTGTCAGCATACAGTCAGCGTTACCTGAAAAGGCATGTCAACGCTGAAAGGTATGCAGCCGCTTTGGAGCAACGTATGCTCCCATCAAGATGTCGCCTTCATGGAAGTACTCTCTTATTTCAGCAAGATTATGCCGGACCACCTACTCCATTTATCACAACAGCATGGCTTCACAGTGGAAATGGCTTCACGGATGCTGAATCTTTAAAACGATTTGTCACGTCATGTCACAAGAACTCTGGATAAGAAGATGCAGGACAATTGAGCCGACGGAAACCTGCATCAGTGACAAATGGGATAACACATTTCCTCAGGAGTGAGCTCCACTTTCTAAGTATGTCTGGCATTTTGTGACAGGAAGAGTGGAAAATACCTGTCCCAACTTTTTGGAGACAAAAAAGCAAACATAAATTTTTTTTAAATTAAAATGGTCTTATTTTCAAGACCTGATATGAACTCAAATCCTTCATTATGTTTTTATCTTACAGATTAGGTTTCTATGACAGTACATTAAAGATTGATTCAACAGTTACATTAGCAAGAGTGCTCTTCAGATGTCCCCATAATAAGGCGCCAGAGCTAAATTTACATCCGTCGCGATAACAAACTGTATCTGTATACTTAGCTGCCTGGCAGCGTCGGGATCACCACTCAAACAATAACACAGTGTTCTTCCGCTTTCCTTCATCCTTAACTTGCTGCTATCAGTTTAAGTATAAAGCTTTGCGACGCCTGTTGAGTGCGCCGTCCCCAGATACCACGCAATAAAAACCTGGTGTGTGGACACATTGTATAAGTAAAGTAAATATTCCTCGCTGCCGGATTTAAACGTTAACCTTTGCACGCTCTTCCTACTGAAAAAAAAAAAAAATCCTCACTGAGTGAAACTCAAGCTGAGCTGGTTTAACAAAACAGTTCAGGAAGAATCCACATACTGTTACACCCGCAAGCTCTTCAGAGAAACTGCAGCTCATTGCCTTTTTCCTCCATCCCATGCTGGAAAATGCATCAGTCATATCTGGTGTGTACTTTAACATGGTATGGAGTACAGATAGGCTCTCGAGAGGCTCGCACCAGCTGTTCATCTTTTATGATTGAAGAGCTGGTAGGCAAGAGACTATACAAACAACAGCTCGTATATTGGCTATGTAAAACCTTTACATAGCCAGAAGGAGGGGCATCATGCCAAGATTATTTCACCCTAGGGCTTCAGTTCAAGCATACAATATGAGACATCTGCGTGGCAGCATCTTGGCCTGTGCCTTTTTGAAACCTTACAGATTTTTCTGAGTGCCAGTTCCCCAGAGAAAGTTAATAAGATGTTGGCTCCATTTTACCACTGGTATGTGCTGGTCAGTGTGGTGCTCAGCACAGGATTAGATATAGGATTGCTGAGAGAGAAGTGGTCTTCAATCATATGCGCTTTGATGGGATACAAACACTTTACATGGGAAGATGAGTTTATGATTAATAAGAACAGGAGTGAAAATGTGTGAGACACATTGTACACCAATTGTTGTGGACCTGTACAAGACTAACACCACCCAGGGTGAATGCGAAATATATTTTTTGCTAAATTGAACCATTACTAAACTCTTTTCCAGAGATGTTCTGGAAAAATCAGGAGTGTCATAATAATGGAATATGTACACTTGGTCAAACTTGTGTTTTCAGCAATCAAGGAAATTATCACCAAGATAATTGGTTGGAAACTTTCCATGGGATTCATTAGATGGAGACACATTATAATGTTATTCAATTTAAAAATGGAATCAATGAGTTGTTTTTTTTTTAATCTGGGATGTGACACCATCTAAGAAGATAGAGAAGACATGGAGATATGCAAACATTTCCAGAAGATTGGAGTTTTATTTGTAAGTCATATTCTGTTTCTCAAAATCCTTATTACCACACATGTCTTCTGGGTGCACATGTGCAATAATCCAAACAATAATCAAAATGACTGGAGGTCCACTGTACACATAGCAATCAAATTTGAGTAGATTACCATAAAAAACACGTCTTTGATTCAGTTTTTCACCACAAGAAATAACCAGAAAATAATAATAATCACATCTGCTTGTTGAGATATGTGTAACCATAATGAAGCATTAGGGATGATCATATAAGCCGAGGATTTGCATTGTGTATTTTCATGTTGCCTTGCTCCTCTTTATTAGATATTTGTAGCAGTGGGAATCTGACAGAACCCATTCGGCATCACAATTCAAAAACATTCAGTCATTTTCTATTAAAGAACTTCCCTGGGCATTAATAGATTAAATTCACAGATTATATCAAAGCAATTATTTGAAAACAGCATGATTTCCCCTCAATGAAATTCATCTGTTTTGCATTGAAATGAATGTGTGCTGCTGCAGGGCAGCTGGTGCATTGTAAACATTAAAACAAAACCAGGGCGACGGAGTAAGACGAAAACATAGGATTAGGCTTGTAAGAAAACAAAGCCTCTTAAATTGGGGTATTTTCAAAGCGTTTATCTCTGCCACTTTACCGAGTCCATATCTGTATTCCAACTGTTCCATAAGAGCTGACTAAACGTGGTTAGAGGAGCTGATGTTTAGAAGAAAATGAAAAGAAAATGAAAGCATGAGAGAAAGGCAAATCCCAACCCCCCCTCCCAAGTACCTCGATTAATTAGTTCCAAGTTATCCATGAAAGCAATACACTGATAAGGCCAGGACAAACAGAAGCCAATTACTAGTATTTCCCTGTGAGCTCAGAGCTCCCCAACACCAGCAGCACTTATGGAAAACATTCAAGGCTCGGTCTTGCAGATTGGACAGGTGTCGGAGGGTGTCGGAGGGTGTTTGCGACTGCGCTTGGTAGCTGGCAGCACATGGCTTG
The DNA here is from genome assembly GCF_963422515.1 of Blennius ocellaris. NCBI lineage: Eukaryota > Metazoa > Chordata > Actinopteri > Blenniiformes > Blenniidae > Blennius > Blennius ocellaris. The sequence goes on from NC_137667.1 coordinate 6,402,733, forward strand.
TCTTTTCATTACCGAACCAAATGCACACCTTATCAAGCTGTTTCCATCGATGGTGGGGCTTGAGACTTTGCATTAAAAAAAAAAAAAAAAGCCATCTACCAGAACAGCTGGGATAGAAGGAAGCCTTGGGGCTGGATCGGTGCCTCAAGGGCCATAAAAGAGCCACTGCCACAGAAGATGCATATACACACATCGTCCTACATGCACAGCATTTTTACCCTCACTCAACATTTATGAATCCCCCTGTTATATAGTTGCATTAGTATATTATATACTGCTGTGATCCTTCTGCTGCAATGCTGTCAATATATTGATTCTGCTGCCACCATGTGCCACGCACACACACCTTTTGACCTGAAATGTTGTTGTTTTTTCTACAATAACCCTAACAGCTGGAGTCCTTTGCCTTGAGCATAATTAAGAATTGATCAGCAGTTGACTGGTCTGCTCATGCGCCTTGTTTAAAAACCGCAGGGTTAGGAGCTTTCAGCAGTTTTCCATCTGTGTCTTTTGCCCATTCCAGAACCTATAGAATCTTAACACTGATTTATTTCGAACCTGCATAGTTTTGTTGAAGTCCATTATGACCTACCTGCTTCCTCATCCAACCGAGCTTGAATTGTGGGCCTTGAAATCCAGCAAGATCTGACATTTTTAAATATCACATCCATTCTGACAGTCCTTGTCATTCACATTATTCATTCTTGAAAACATTACAGCCCTCACCCCGCAATCGGCCCCTTTTACTCATTTCAAAGCACCTTTTCCCTCCTGCGGTGCGGACCTATCTTCCCCTCCCTCTGTCACTCACACAATAGGCCCTTCTCCTGATTCTCAAGAGAGAAAGGAAGGTTGTCAACAGGCACGATTGTTTTGTCACTGAAGTCGAGCCTTGTAAACTTGGCTGTGCCCCGGGGATGTCAACAAAGCCTTCACGCCGACTGGCTCGCCATTGGATGTGGCTGTCATCGGGAGATAATTGACTGTCAATTAGCGACAGAGACAACAACGTGAAAGTCAGCAGGAAGGCAGTAAATCACTACCTGTCTGTCAGGCAGCCTCGGCTGTCCCAGCCTCGTCTTCATTCCCTCCACTCCCTGGTTTTATTTCTCTTTTAAATTTGGCAGGCTCTGAAGTATCCTTTTTTCCCCCTCACGTATTGCTCATGACGCTCTCTCAGATAGCATTTTCAGTATATACAGCTCAGTTCTGTTTCTCTGTGCAACCTTTCCGAGCAACAATCCCACCAACAGGGGCAACACCACTGAGTGAATGGCTTCCCTTTTTAAAGGTCCCCCCCTTGTTGCCACTCAAGTCTTGCTTTGCTTGAAGGCCAAGCCACCTCCGTGGCATTCCCCAGGTTATACACGCCACCTCGTGTAGGCAGCTCACCCCATTTCATCTCGTCGTTGTGAAAACTGAGGCAGGGTCAGAGCACAGACGTCCTATTGAGTTGTGGGCTTTTGTCCGTGCTTACAAGCACAAACACAAAGCTGTGAGGCAGTCAATAGGTTTAAGAGCTAATTGAATAGACCGGTTTATGTGCTTCAGCTGTAACAAGCTACTCACCATCCAACTGTACAGTGTGTCGCCCAGAGGTGTCGTCTGACTTGGTATTGGATTTACTTTGGCAAGCAATGCATCGAATTGTTTAATTTCGTGTGTAATTTGAGTCACAATTTGTTTCGGCATTAAGAGCTGGAGATAATCAAAGAGACTCGTGCTGAAGCAGTTATCCCAGCTCTTCATCAGATTGGAGAAATTGAGAGTATTAAGTGCAGTTTCCTGCAAACAAACTGTTTTTAATCAGTTTAATGCTGAGAAAACAACAAAAGTGTCTCTATATTTGTATAGAAAAGAAGCAGAATACTGACAGCTCGAAACTATTTTTGAGAAACTCCGTGCTCTGGTTCACCTGCTGAGGCTTAGATAATGGAGATGGACATCTTAAACCTGCCAACACAACGGGAGGACTCTTGTTTGGAGGAAGAAACAGGCTTGAATGCACAGAAACAGGAGAAGTTGAGAGTGGCGCCTACAGGGTCCGTTCCTACAGAGGCAGGTGCATTGTTAAAGATAATGACAGTGGCAAGTGTGTGCGTAGGTGGCAGGTGCATTATTCAGAGTTTGGTTGTTTTTTGTTTTTTTATTATAAGTTGCCTGTTGCTGTATGGAGGGCTTATCTACAATGAAGAGAAACTGTAATAAAACTCCAGCAAGCACAAGTATTTACTGAAGACAAGGAGGATCAGGTGCATTCTGTCTGAAAAGCTTCAATCAATCCGGAATCATTAAGGTGACAGAAGTGGATAGATTTATCCCTTGACAACCTTGAAGGTTGTATTTAGTGACATTTTGTACAAAACTATCAAAAGCTTGGAAGATCTGTTCATTATTAAAGCGGCTCATATACCTCTTCAATAACAATATATTGATTAAAGGCTCATAAGAAGAGGAAAAGCAACTAAGTTGACTCACGTTCACTCAGTCTGGAATCCTATTCTGGCCACCTTGACATTGGAAAGTCAGTTTTGCCTTGTAGACATTCAATTCCTCTCATTTAACATGCACAAATTGGCACTGTAGACTCATAAAAGCAATGAAAGCCCATATTTCCCCTGCAGTGTATCCCTGCTCCAGGCGAACGACTGGCTTTGATTGGCCGCCGCTCCGCCATAGCTCTACTGATGTGACGGATCCAGGCCAAAGACACGACACTGCCGATTTAATGTTTCATTTAATGAAATCACATTTCTATTGAACTTTAGCCACATGCAAGTCTGGCTGCATCATGCATTACAATGAAATCAGGAGCTTTAATATTGTTTTGACAAGAGGGTGGATCTATATTCTGTTTTGATTATCACCACTGTGGGGGGAAACATTTTTTTTGAAAGAAGCTCCTCAGGACTGGCATCTGTCACAAGGCCCCCACAGCACTCCTCCGAGCAAGCTGCTTTGAGTCGTCCATTTTATTTTATCCTCACCCTGCCCCGCTCTGTCCTGGGGAAGATAGCTTTTGAATTTCATTGACAGCCATACCTCTGCTCGGAGCATCACTGTTTATTAGGCAGACAACCCCGAACACACACACAAGCCAATATAAAAGGAAAAGGAGATTAGTTTTCACTTCGGCTCAAACACGAACAAATGTGCTTTTTGCCTGCAGGCAACAGATTTAAATGGCTGTGTGTGTGGGGGTTTTTTTTGTGTTTTTTTTTTTTTGATTGCGTGCGTCAGAATGTTAATGAGTTGTATTTGGGATACAAATGATCTAACAGTGTTTAAACTGCATTCGTCCCTGGTGGCATCTTTAGACCTGTTGTAGCTGTTTCCTTAACAAAGGAAGGCAAATGCACTATAAATAGGAGAATAAGTGCAGGCTTCAAATTTGTTGTTGTACACCCTGTCACTCAGGGGTTATGGAGTTTCTGAACGAGGTACCCATACATGCATGAAAAGGGCTCCATACATTATTGAGATTTAAATTTGTGGCTATTTCTGTGGATGCTTATTTAAATAAATCCCCTGAAGCTGTAAAGAAAAGAAATTATATATCTGAAGGGTGTGTGTATATATACACTGACTTTTGGCTGTTATAATATACAAATATACATGTATACTTCTTTATTTTTGGATGTTTTCTTTCAGGAGCTCTGAGTGGAAAATCTGCAGAGAGAACATATTTGTTTATTTGTGGGTTGAGCAACACCAGACAGAAAGCACCTCCCTGGACTTATACCTTTCTTGCTTCTTGTGACAACCAGTACATATTGTGTGGCCGCGGTATTACAGACGATAGGGAAAGTAGGGCAACAATACTGACATTTCAATGTTATTTACAGCCCAAGCATGGCAACATCTGTGGTATGACAATTTCCTCAAAATACTGATATAGTATAGAAGACTTTTCTGAAGCAGGTAATTTAATGAATACTAATATGGTTGTTGCTTTGAAAGGAGAAGGTTTTGACAAAATCTTTACTAAATTGTATTTTATAGTTCAATTTTTTTCAAAAGTTCAATGAATAATTAATACTAATATTTAAATAGTCTTCCAAATCTGACGTTAGAGCCATCCGTCATGTAGAACCGCCTTTTGAAGGATTAAAATATATGCATCATAATCTGCCTGATGCACCTCTTAACCTCGCGAATTAACACGCTATGAGTGTTTGTAAAGTCGATGCTAACGCTAATGGTTAGTGCAGTAAATTAATAACTATAAAGTTTCAACTGTTTGTCCAAACCCTCAAAGCCCAAGAGACCTTGAGTGAACACATCTTGTTTGGTGGATAAATATAATTGTGTAACGACATGCGACTGGTGAGGAATAGTCCTTTTATTCAGCGTTGAGCTCATGAACTGCTCACAGTTCTCCATTTCTAGTATTTTTCTTAAGTTACGCTTCTTGCTTGGTAATTGGAGCCTTGTTAAAAAAAATAGAGCACAGCTCAAATGTTAAAGTAATGAAAAGACCTCACAAATCATCTAGTCTGACAGTTTGCAGGCCCATAATATATCTTGTAGTATGAATTTGTTATTCACTCTGATAACTGCTTTGCCGGCTTTTCACTTTATCTTATCTTCCCAAAGAGATATGCTCCCCTCCAGCCGCCCAGCTGCTGCCTCTGACTAACTTTGAATAGCTGTGTGCACACAGATGCTTCTGTACAATCTCATGTTTCTCTTTCTTGCTTTTGACTTGATAAATAAATCCTTCCAGAAGTATCTGGCTCTCTCCGGAGGGCTCCAAAATCCATAAAATTAGTTCCATCACACCTTTTCTTTTCCCCATGCTTATAGACAATCCGATGAGTGCAGAGTGGAGATAAAGCCGGAGTTTGTGTGAAAACATGAAATCGTGTGTTTCCAATGTACTTGAAAGGGACCTTCCTGGAAATGTGCCGCCGATGGAGAGGTGTGCAGTGTCACGGATGGAGCCCAGCAGCGCAGCAGTAGGTTTAGGCTGTACGTTTTGGTTTTTGGTTTTTTTCAAAGAAGAGAGATTTTTCTGTGTGTATGAGAGGCTCTTAGCCAGGCTTGTGTTGTTCGCTGGCTTTTCACCACAACCTAGATACCCCACCTACTTAACAGAGCTGCTTCTGCTTCAAGGTAAACAATGATCCTGGTGTTTTACTGAGGAACACACTGTAAACGGGTACACTTAATGCCACGTTTTTCTTGAAGTACTCTGTATTTCTTCTTGACTTAAACGACCGCAGGTCCATCATTGTTCAAGGTTTGTTCTTATGCCTTGAATGAAACTTGCAGCTCTACAAAGCTGCAGAAATGCAGAGCTGCTACGGTGTTTACCTATCTGCCGCCAATTAAAATAGATCACTTTACGATGAGCAGCTGCCATCTCTACATATTTCCAATCATCTGTCATGAATAACCGACACTGCACAATCTTCTGATCAGTGTTATTGAGACTGACGCCAAACTCAGGATATTCACTCTAAATATAGAGGAAAGGTAAAGCTTTATTACAGTAAAGCTTCAGTATTCAAGTTGAAAATGGAAATTCTCAGGCTTGAGTTTTCGTGGCCAACATGCTTTTTGTGGTCTGCAGCTGTAGCCTTGGGCGATTGCTTTGGAATTGAGGCTGAAAGAGACTTTTTTTAGGCCAGCCCTGCCATGAAAGATGAACACATTTAAGAAAGGTAACATTACCAAAGCACCGTATTAGTAACTAATTGTATTCAATTGTTTGAAGCTCTTGAGACGTTTAAAGTTATTTCACCACCAAAAAAAAGTCCCCTCATCTAAAGTCTTTTTTCCTTCTAATACTCTCACATTGCAGATTCCCCGGTCGTGCTGGAAATCAATATTAGCTCATTATCCGGAATCATGTAAACCAAAACAACTTTTTGTATTGGATTGCAGTCTTAGCTAAAACCTGTTTAATAAGCAAAGTGGTTTAATGCATCAGTAAAAGCAAATCATCTAAAACCAAATATGTTCAATAGAAATGTGATAGTTTCCTGTTTTATGGCTGCAGAGATGTTTCACAAGGAATGACCTCTGTGGGAAAATATCCAATATTAGCTGCTGTTTCACTGCTAAAAAACCCCCCAAAACATATCTACCCCAAGAAGCCAGAAAAAAACAGTTGAGAGATATTATGCAGTTCCTTACAATGTACTACACCCCGAGTCTTTGTTTGGCAAGTTCGAAAAACAATGTTCCTGAAAAACAAATAATAATCAAATTCAACCCCTTCCCTACTTCCCTTTCTGTTCTGTGATTCCAAAGGGGCAGAGTGGAGCTTCTGCTGCAAGGCAAACAAGAAAAAAAAACATCATAAACTGAACGAATGCATGGTTGTTAAAAAAAGAATCTGACTCTGGAAACAATCTATCTGAGATATGTGGCACGCAAATTGTAATTAAAACAAAAATCCTACTGCAGTTTGAAAGCTGTTCCTCACATCTCCCCGCCCCAAAATAAAACATAACTGGAAGATGTACAAATCCCATTTACTTGCAGTTTTTGTCATGCGTGGACAAGTGTGAGAGCTTCGTTTCCAAGGTATTGCAGCATGTTGAACGAAACATACTGTACCAATACTAGAAAATCCACTTCCAGAAGAAAAAAAAAACTAAACTAGAATTGAGAGATTTAAGTTTTGAGTTAGAAACATGGGGACAGCAAATAAAACCAGACGCATTTCCTGTCCCTTGATAATCTCTGGCATGGTGCACAAAGAAAGCATGGAATGGTTTGGTGAAATGATGAAAAGTGACTCATCCGCAGATGAGAGGAAGAGAGCGAGTTGGACACTCCTCACTAAAATGCAGCCATGATTGAACGCTTGGGATGAGGTTCCTGTTTGTAATTTGATAACAGCAGATCTTATTCCTGGGGTATGTTTAAGTTCACCAAATGTTTTTTTGTTTTTTTAAAGGCGGCACTATGATTACAGAATCCCTCTTGCACAAATCAAACACGACATCCTCATGCACAAATCAGACAGAGCACCAGAGGACAGGAAAACATATTTCCCTGCGTGCTGTTTTCTCAGGCAGACTCGCTGCACACCGCAAAGCACAACAGTCCTCTTTTGATCTATAGAGCCCATTAAATCAATCTCCCTATATGTGCTGCTGAGCATTGCCTATTTAGCATATTGCAGTGGGAAAATAGTGGAGTATGCTCTGTTTTGTTTAATATGAGCATTTTTCATCGCTGATGACGAGGTGAAGGTATCGACATTGCCCGTCGTGCTGCGGCGTGCTCGCTGACAAAGACATCAGCTTGTGACTCAGTCCTTCCTCTCCTCCAGTAATGAGAGCTCCTCCTCAGCTGGCGCTGCAGTCGCAGCCACTACGACTGGCACGCCGGAGCCACGTATAATCTTCGCCAAGGGACTCAGCCACGTGTACGTTGCTCTCTTGGGGGGGGGTGGTTTTGTGAACAGATGGCCGCCGTTCTAAATCAGTGACTCATAACAAGGATGCTGTACTCTACTTGGACATTTCAAACTAAACTCAAACCAAAGCTGAAATATAAAATTCAAAATTTTGCTCAGGAAAAAAAAAATCAGTATGAACACAGGATAGTTGAAGATGTCCATTGAGGGTTCTTGGAGGAAACAAATAGCTCTCATTGCGTGAAAACGTTTTTTTTGGGGGGGGAAAACTGTGCGTGAATATGTGCAAAAATGCTTTAAGATTGTTATAACCATTAACAGGCATGTTTAAAGTAGTGTTTTTAACGTTCCAATAGCTTTTTTTTTTTTTTGCTTGATTTCTATTTAATCTCAGTTGCCACTTATAAAAACTATTCAAGAATGTGTTTAATAACTTCATAGTATAAAAAGATGTGAGACTATATTAAGCTTTTTAAAAAAAAGGCAAAAATACTACTTATTTGAAAGCGTTTACACATCAATTCTATAACAGTCAGCTGTTGCCCAATCCAAGATACAGATTTTTAAAGTAATCGATACAAGAGCTGAAATGTACTAGAACTTGTTTTTTTTTTGCTCCTTGTTGTGTTTGCTTGCACACGGTTGCTAGTTAGCAGGTAGCTGCAAAGTTAAAACAGTGGCAATAAAAGTACCTGAACGCTTACAAAGTTTGTACTAAATAGAAAGTGCAAATGAATGTCAGAGATAATATGAAAATAGCTTTCATTCAGTGGTGGTCACTTTGAATTAGGGGTGTTAAACACATTTTAGTTCACAGACTACATACAGCTCAATTTCACCTTGAGCGGGCTGGACCTGCAAAATAGGGCTATAATAACCCTTAAAATTAAAGTTTAATGTTTTTTTGTTGTTGTGGTGGTGCAGAGTATACGTGATGAAAATTTCCCCCCCAAAAAACAAACATTTACTCCCGAAAATTACCACAGTCTCAACATGAAGCCAATTTCAATGAAAACCTCTGATTCAAAATACAATGAAATGTCAAAACAACTGTTGCCTTGTGCATATTTTTTTTACAAACTCTTTGACATTTCTTTACAATTTCCTTGGTGGTTTGGTGGACCAAGGCCGATTTGAGCTGGATTTACATTCTGGATTCAGTCTGAACCCACCTTTAACACAATCCTGACCAAAATAGCATTTAATAACAGTGTGGGCTGATCCAATCAAGAGTCGTTTGATAATCAAGAGGTGGGTGGGACGAGACATTTTGCGATGCGCTGTTAAGAGATATTACCAATAATCTCAATCAGTGGAGAAACCTGAATTTGTTCATCTTCTGTGTTGTACAGAGTGGTTTGGTAACCCGGAGGCGCAGCCCACCTCCCTGCATGCAGAGCTTCATCTGTTTCAGGCAAAACCACCTCCACTGCATGACTCAGCCATTGTTCATTTTAGCTTTAAGAACAACTCTTACACCTCAATCAGTGAAACCTTTCTGTCAGACTTTTGTTTTCAAAGACAAAAGTATCTGTAACCTGATATAAAACCACGAAGGGAATATTTTGCTTTTAAGAAAGGTCACAATTCCTTTCTGGTTTATTTGTCATTACATTTGAACATGTTTTTATTTGCATTATATACATGTTGCCTCCATACACAGTAGAAAAAAAGAATCCCAAACATCAATGTAACCTCCCCCCCTCCCAAAAAAAAGAGAGAAAGAAAGAAAGAGAGAGGGAAAAACCTAATCTTCTGTAACTCGGCTTAAAAGCACGGCACAAGAGATCACAATCACCCTGGCATTGAGAAATGCATCCAGCAAACTGTGTCACGTGGATGTGTAGCTCATCACGATGAGAAGAGAAAAAAACAAAAACAAAAAACACAGCAGCATTAAAACTCACGTACTGTTGTAACACATTGCACAATACCAGGTTGCCAAAGAAGCTGGATAAAAACAGCATTTGAGTGACACGCTACAAAACACAAAGCATGTTCATCGGCAAACAAGACTGAAGAGTCTTTCACTACAGTTAAAGTGATGGTCAGGAAGTGTGCATACAGTGGATTAAGGAGCAAATGGCTTACTGCTGGGGACATAGGGTTGGGGGGGGGGCAAAGGTTAGAAGATCAAACATTTACAGTGTCATAGCCAGCTCACACTCAGGGAGGTGAAACTTTGTGCTCCAAAACAAACACCTCAATCACTGCAGCCTTTGTATCTAATCAGAAGACGACAGGATGCTGTACTTAAGCAAGGCAATGAAGACATTTTCTCTTAAAATAATATTAACCACTGTTTCATTTTCACTTTAAAATTTGAGGGATCTATAAATAGTTTGTTTGCCTGCAGGTTTTGATAGCTACCAGCGACACTGCAAGTGGCTTGTTAGTGAAATGAAGGTTGTGCTATTTTAGGGCTAAGCTCGAGAGAATATGCGTTCCTTCAGAAAAAAAAAGCCATTAAGGGGAGCTAATTGTGCACCATAACTGTCAGGTATGACTGATGCAGGGCCTGTGCAGTAAAGCGTATGGCGCTACTTCTTCAAGCGTCACTGCTTGTCTCATGATCTACATTGTAAGAACACAGGCTGAAATACCAACAATTATTAAGCCCTTCACATCAGAATGCATTCAGTTTGTCTGCAAAGAAACACGTAACATAAAGCACTCCATCACTGCGATATGGCCTGCTATTCTTTCTATAGCTGGAGTGAAGACTGGGGGATAAACTATTGTGCAAACTCCAAGGGGCCATTCACAGCCTGATCAATTTTAATTTTGGCTGTTTTATGATCTGACAAAAACTGGTTCTGAGTCTGATCAATCATGCGGAGCAGCAGTAGTATACTGCCGGCATTCATGCAAAGGATAATTGAAGAGGGCTGCATTCAAAGCTGTCAGCGCGTGACATTTTGTTTATGTGTGCAGCCCTCGAGGATACGTAAGGCTCGCCTTTTAATGACATAATCGTCCTGATTTATAACTTTCTCAGCTGCTACGAGTGACTGATGTGTCACTTCCCATCCTGTTAACAGACGTTGCATTGTTTTTGGGGGAAGCTGGTCTCATTTGGCCCTGGATTGTGGACCGCCTTACCATCCTGTATCTGTGCTTCTCTTCAAAGGCTATACATGGACATTCCTTGAAGCAAGATTGATGAAGATGTCTCCAGGCAGCAGGGAACACAAACATAAAAACAAAGCCTGTGTATAGGCAATCCATTTCTGCAAAAGCAGACTTTTTTTTTTTTTTTTTTGAGTTCTTGGGCACTCGCGGTGCTTATTTTCTAAGGACGGCCACCTTTCTCGAGGAGAACTACAGGCCTGAGGCTCCATTAAGAATCATTTAACTCATGCCAGTGCATATATTTTATCAAGAAACGAAACAACCTCAGCACCTGATCACATTTTTTGTATCAGTTTTTTCAACCTTTTTTTTTAGTTTTTAAGTAATTTTACTGATGATACTTGTAGATAGTCTTTCTCACATCTCTGCTAATTTAAACTTTAATCTGTTGTGATTTATGAAGCCGTTCATGTAGTTTTGTGTTTTTCTCCTTTCAGGCCGTCAGCTCAGAAACAAATGCAGTCCTGGTATTTTGACTTTATGAAGGCAGGTCGACATAAAACAGTCCGGGATGACAAACTGATGATGGTGGGTCAGAAAACTCCATAGAGAGGCATCAGTTTTAACAGCAGCTCCAGTAATGGCAGCAAAAGGGTTGTTTCTAATGAGTGAATGACTTATGTTGATTTTTTTTTTTTTTTTGAACCATCATCAACCTCAGAGCATCGCAATCAAGTTTCTTTTCTTTTCTTCAGAGTTGTCACAGCAGTATTGAAGGCTCAAAAACAACCAAAGGACACAGGCTGAAGTCAACTGATTGTAGTGGGCTCCAACGTAGAATACTTCCAGTCCTCAAACCCATCATCAACAAAACTGTTTTTTCTTAGTTTGTCTCCCTTAATCCTCCTCTTCTCGCCCTCCAGCTTGACCTCTCTCCAGTCACTGTGGCTAATCTTAGCTGACAGAGGGCCTGTAGGGAGAGAAGGCTGGGTAGAAAGAAAGGTGGAAGGACAAGAAAAAAAACAAAACAGAACTGTACATTACCCTCCAAAAAAACTTTCTTCATAGTCTGCAGGAGCGGTGACGTTCCCCAGAGGGGGGCTGTTCTCTTCCCGGGGCTCCCTGGAGGTGTGTGGAAGAAAGGTGCCACTGCTATATGTGTCCTGGTTTAGAGAGGTAGGCAATGAGCGCTACCACCACCCCCACATACACACCAGTGCCTATAGTGATGGAGAGGGCTGCAAGAAACAAAGCCCTCCGGGAGGCAATGTTGGCCAGTGGGAAGTCCCCTTTGTTCACCGCCTTGGTGGTCTGTAAAAGAGAAGATGTAGGGGAAGGAAGTCAGGCACAAAGTACAATTTCCATTTACTTTTTTTTTTTTTTAAGAAAAGAGTAAGTTATTAAAAAAGCCTATTGGAAAAACACAGAAAAAAGACAACAATATTGAGTGAAGAAAAACTAATCGAATTGAAGGATGGACCGAGCTGCTTGACAAACCTGAGGGGAGTTCATCATGCTCGGCGGGATTAACAGATGACAATTAGCGTGAAAATGTCAGGAACTGAAGGTTCAGGCAATTACAGCCATAAATAACAGAGTGATCAATGACACGAGGAAGGCAAGTATATCATAATATTTACCACTGGAGAAGATGAAAGATTTGATTGTATTTTGCCTGATAGATAGATAGATAGATAGATAGATAGATAGATAAAGTAGGTCATTCTGTTTCATACCTCTTTTCTTTCTAACCAACATGACCTATATATATATATATATATATATATATATAAAATGCAACATATCTGATGCCTAAAATAAAAACCCAAAATGAGACAGGTCTTCTGTTTGTGGCTCTCTTCAGTGATGACACTGTCTATAATTTTCCACCTGTTCCTCACTAAAAACATCTGAAAGTGGAAGATTATGCATTTTTGTGACCTTTAACTGAGACCACCCTATCATATCCAGAAATTTATGATTTTCACAACCTTTGAGGACTCAAGGTTCTCCTTTGGGTCATACTGTCTGCAACATGCTTTGAAATCCCAAGCAGTGAACCGTTAAATTGTTTGCAGTTAGTAAATCAGTGTTCACAGACTGTCTGTAGATTGAACCTGATACTAAACCACTGCATGTTAACACAACCAGCAGACACTGAGGTGCACCATCATTCCTTTGAAATCATGTTTCTGGACAATATTTACTCTTCTTTCAGGTCTAGTTTGATCTCACCACCAAGTCCTGACGTTTTCATCATCGAATTGCAAACTGTGTCTGTCTGCTGTTTGTTGCCAGGCGAGTAGTGTACGGTGGATGTTTCGTGCTTGTTTTTGTTTGTTTGTTTTCCCTGGAAACAGCTGCCTGCTGTGGAGGGAAACAACACACGTGGCATTGAGAGCAAACCGAATCAGTAAAGTTTGGAGTTGCTAAGCACTGCGGCAAGCTGGGGGAAAAAAAATGTGATGGGGCCGGGAATGACAGAGTTGGATGATGATGCTTCAAACACTGGAAACATGTAGCAGAGGTGTAGGAGTAGGAGTCAGCGAGTTGGCTGAGAAAATTGCTGCAAAAACAACATATCAGAAAATCTCAAGTCTGACCTGTGTTTACCATTTCAACACAGACCCAAGGTGGGCAGCCCTGTAATTACTTCAAGCAGCATGAATCTACGACGCCTTTTCACATTACATGTAGTGATTACAGCAACTTCCCTTTTTTTCTGACTTCTAAAAAGCACGCACGCTCATTTTCATAGTATTTTTTTCATTTGAAGTATCTGCATAGTACAATCTTTATATTGTCACTTAGACTGTAAGTAGAGGTAGATTAAGCGATCTAATTGAAGCTGAAAAAGTTCTCGCATTGTATTTTATTCTATTATACCTGAACAATCCATATCAATACTAAAAATACAACAATGAATGGCGGTTAAATGCTTGGCTATCCTGCCCACTGTTGATCTGTTTATCGGGCTGTTGTCCTGGTTATCATCTATTTATTTGACTCTTTGAATGGACTCCTCCGCCAGGAGAGAGATAGAGGAAAAGCGGACTATTTAGATTTTTCTGTTTCCATTCACATCACTGAATGGAGGTCAGCACTGAAGCAGAAATTACACAGTATAAAATGTTACGCTGGTATTGTTTTGACTATTAGTTTTTTTTTTCCATTTTCCATTTATATTGTCTTGCTCTCGACTAAATTCTCCTCTGTGTTATTACTATCCTGCCATATATGTATCCATTTGTTTATGTTATAGTTGATGAAATTCAGCACAATGCTAAATCATAACCATAATTCATTGTGGCCATAACACAATATAGCAGTAATATAAACTGTATTGGTAAGACTAATGTTCTTAAAGGATTCCAAGGTGGTTTTAAAATGCATTATGCGATGATGTCAAATGACCTTTATTATTCTTGAATAAACCATTTGAATAATGATGGAGCTGATAGAGGTGTGTGTGTGTGTGTGTGTGTGTGTGTGTGTGTTGGCCTCAGGGTCAGCCCCTCCCTCTCTATGAAAAAGCTTGTCTCTGTTCACTGGGGAGTTGAGCCACAGCTCCAGGTAGCTGAGGTTGCCTCTCCCGCATGCATCCGAAGTGAATTGGGACTCTGCCTGCCAGTTAGCCACAGTGTTTTGCGGCGATGTCGAGTTTGTGTCTTAACAGTGGCACTGAGCAGAAAGCTAAACACCAAACCAAGTCTCGAGACACGCTAACTACCTGTTTTTGACCTTCACCCTGCTGTGCTCGCAATCTCTGAGACACAAGTGGATCAAATAAAGTTTCTCAGCCGGATGCCTTCCTTGGCTCCTCGTAACAGAAATCCAGGAGGATTTTGGATTCGAGCCACAGCCTCTTGTCATTGAGAGAAGCCAGTTGGTTCAAGTGCCTGGCTCTGTGGCTCCTTGTTGTTGTGCCCTACATGGCTGAGGGTAAGGTCGGATAGAAAGTAGACTGGGGGGCTGACTATAATGAAATCTGGCACAAAGGAGACTATTTTACACGGTCGCTATTTACTACACAGCATGTGTGTGTTTGCCTATGGCCTGATATTAAAAAGACGGTGTGTGATAGTACCTTTAAAGTAATTTTGCCTCTATCTTGAGATGCTTTTACAGCCTTGTCTTTGGTTTTAAACCTCAAACTCAATTACTCAAGTATTTTTTTCACTTAAACATTCGAAATATATTCAATGGGTTTATTGCTTTTTTCACCTTTAATTTTATCGTGTAGAACTCCACTATATTGACAAAAGTGTTTGCTCAGCTAAAGTGTTCTGGTCACTTCCATGTCCACAGGTGTAAAAAAAATCAATAATGCCAACTTTCTGCGGAGTCAATAGCTTCAGACTGCCAAACTTGATCATAGCATTAGAACAGTGTGGAGAGAGTTTCATGGAGGGTTTCCATGAAACACGAAGTTTAAAGTTTGGTGAAGGGCCGGATTATGGTGTGGGTTGTTCTTCTGGAGTTGGATTCGGCCCCTGAGTTCCAGTAAATAGAACTCTTGGAAATGGAAAACTTCAGCATACAAAGAACATTGTGGTCAAGTTCCTGCTCCCAACTTTGTGAGAGAGTTTAGAGCTGACCCACTGCACAAAGCAAGGCCTTCTCGTCCCAAATGGTGAACAATTCCCATAAACACATTTGTAAACCTTGTTGAAAGTCTTCACATAAGATTTGAAGCAGTTGCAGCCACAGTTGGTGGAACACCATCATATTAAATCCGATGCTTTAAGTATGTTGGTCTATAGTTCATATGCAGGTGAAGGCATGTGAAACAAAACTTTTGGCAATATAGTGCACTGTAAGCTCTATCTAATGTTGGCTCACCACGAATTAGTTTAAACAGCTTCTTTCACTTAATCTCTCTCATAATGTTATTTCGTTCTAAGTTCAGTGGAGATGAATTAATCCATGCATGATGACCTCTTCACTCATTCGGTTTTCAGATACAGACTGTGCAGAGGCTTTCAGCTCTTGTAATAAAATGTTACTGAGCCATCATACATTAATGTAATAGCAGTAAGAATCCAGCTGATTTACTAGAAATGTATTCTACAGCCCCAAACATAGAGTGTATATTAAAGAAACATGGGAGGTCTTGGAAGTGATGGTGAAACTATGATCTTAACACAGTCGAGTCTGTCTGAGTTTCCATTAAGGGGCACAAGGATCTGAACCAGACAGCATCCACAGAAAATTTATGATTAGTTGTCCAGGATGCTTTAAAACAACCTCCGTGTCAGTTCCTTCAGCCGAGTTGAGAAATACTGAAGGCACAGAGCAGCGATTAATCTCCTGCTAATTCCCTTTGAAATTTGCATTATGTGAAGAAAACTACAAGAGACATCTTTAAAGCATCCTTGCAGCTTTGGGGCTCCCAACACCAAACTAAAATTCTCAGACTGAGTTGTACACTGTGATCGTGAGAGGACCTGGAACTTGAGGGCAAAACCAGCCATTGTCGGATAAAGATTTCTCTGCTGCTCTCAGTCTTTAATTTATATTGTGACGATGTGTAATCCTCCCCGATCTTACTTGTGGGCCTTCGCATGCATCTAGACCTTTAGTAATCGCTCTACTCCACCATCTGTCTGGACCTGATTGGGAGGATTACGCTGTGCAGTGTACGGAACAAAATCACCACAACAGGGTCAAACAGCCAAAGACTGCTCGTGCATTTCTTCAACTTTGCCTCCACTGCACACTAAGTCTGATAATTGAATTACTTTTTAAGCCTCTTTCTTTTCCAGTCTCCACTGACGGAAATATTGTATTATTCATAGTTTCTGCCCATTTGCACTACAGTTACAAAACGAGCCACAGAGCAGCTGCACCAGACAATGAATGCTAGTTAGCAGTACCTTTTCGTCTTTGGCTCAAGAGGCTGGATCTCTTTTGTTTACAGGCTCATTTTAGAAACACTGCACTCAGGCAGATGCATTTGTGTGACTCAGTAATATTAAAAAATCGACACTGTGACGGCTCATCCATTTAGATGCAAAGCTGAAGCGATGAATTAATTAGTATATAGAGACTTATTTTGGACAAAATCATTTAAACCAAATTAGATTCTAAAAATGTTGTGTGCTTTTACCGTGGACAACGGCATCATTGCTTGTATTACGAAACGGACTGAATACACAAATAATTGCCCTTTAATGAGCACAGACCCACTGCGACTGTCTGCATATACCTGGAATATTTGAGCACCAATAACACCAATGTTTTTGACCAGTGTGCATTCGAAAAGAAAGGGACACAAATCTATTTCAATTCACCAGATTTCCCTGTTGGTAGTTGCCACTAGAGAAAAATGAAAATTGGATATTTACGCTGCATTCCAGATGTGTCATTATTTCTATGAAGGTCTTTGAGAACAATGCAAAATAGTGCAGGAAAAGAAAAAAAAACCAACTAAATGACAACCAGAAAGAAATTCTTTATGTAAGAGAAGGTCAGGTAGCACATCCAGAGAAAGGATTCACATTCAAGGTGGAGCCTTTGGTTTCTTTGTCAATACAGTAATTATTGAGACAAAGCCATTGTTACTGATGCTTTATGGGAAATTAGGTTTAAATTTGCTTTCAAAACAGGACAAAGCAACTTCTCCTTCTGAAGATGGATTACCCCACCCAGGCCAGATCTTGAGGGGGACTGAATAAAAAGAGAGGCACGGAAATTACAAGCGGGCAGTTTCCTCCACTGGAGGTGGAGGATGAAGGGCAAAGCCTTGTTATTCAATTTCTCCGGTGAAAGCTTTTGTTAGATGCACTGTAAATGATTTGTCACTTGAAAATGTAATCAAGGGCCATGGGGGCGCCGCTTAAGGAACGGGAATCCGATGTGGACGGAGGCTGAACATTGTATAACATAGGATAGATGTCAGTGTGGAGACTTTTCCTTGAATACCCTTGAGATGAAAATGGTGGAAAGCATTTAAAGCTTTATCTTCACAACCTTGACAAAATGATTGAAATGTGTTGTCATAGAAAAACAAGATACCATCTCAGACTTCGCTTCACGGAGCCTCATGCTGAGAGGCACTCTCGGAAGCCAATTTAGCACTTTTAACAGGTTTCCCTTTCAAATAAACAACGCATTAAGCTCAGAATCTCGCTCTCTCTGTTTGCCCCTCAACCTCCATCATACTGACACACAAAATCACACAAACTGTTCCACAATAATTAGTTCATTAATTTTCATTCATTATGATAACTTGAATGCCATAAGATAACTTCAGGGAAGTCTTATTTGCATAATCGTGCTGCTTCCCAGCTCTGCACTTTCCCTGACAGATGTCTCAGAGCTGAGTTGGAAAATAAAAATGATCAGCATCTCCAAACAAAGCACTCACCCTATTAGAGGCAATAATTGAAACTCTACTCTGCTTCCCAATCAAATCCTCACAGCTAATTTTCCTCAGATATTCATGGTTTTCTAGTCATTATCAGTGTGTGTGTGTGTGTGTGGGGGGGGGGGGGGGGGGTAAACAACAAATCCTGGAACTGTGCATCACTGTTTGCTAAAGATATTACACAAAATTAAAGATGCTGTCTCAGGAAAACAAGCAATTCCAATCAGCACATGAATGCAGGTCTGTTTTGGTTGAGTGTTTGCTGTTTGCTATGACTCAACTCTCCTCTGTGGGAGTTCGGTGGCTCTGTTTGCGAGCAGGTCTGACCTTCCAGTGGAACCAAAACACTATTGATCAGCCACCCACACACTGTATTACAGTCACTAACCTGTTTGTTTGCAAATGTCCGCAGAGTAAACTGTGACGCTGATGTGCCATCATTACCCTCCATTTCTGCTGCCCTCGACGCGTGCTATGATGCATGTGGCCATGCTGTAGTTGCCATGACAACGAGGAAGCTGTGAAAGTAACTTTAATGCTTCCTGTTAAGCTTTGCCAAACAAAAACAAGCATTTTCCTTGTGCTTTTCACTATCAAGGATTAAAGTGTGTGATTCACAAGTAAATCCCTAAGACCATAATGTCACAAAAGTATGTGTAATTATGAACAGGCAAAGGGGCGATCATTCACTAAACGGGTCAAAAAGTCCAAATGTGAGGTACAGCACAGAAGATATCTTAACTCAACTCCTCCAACAGCTCAGCGAGCTGAGGAAATAGCACAATAACAGCAACCTCCCTGTTGAAGGCTGAACTGATTTGTAATTCAATTTCATTGTAAAAACAGATGCAGTAATAAACAACTCAAGGCTGGTCAATTGTATTGTGTGTTGTATGTTAATCTATCTGCACAAACTCTTCCCTGTATTCTGTCCGGTCTGATAGTCACTTCTGATTTTTTCCGCTTAATTCATTTTGCATGTCTATGAGAAACAATCCTCATTGTGCCCTGTTAATCAACCAAAAAAATGGGACCTTATACAAAACATAACATTACTTGTGATCATTATATATTATTCAGGATATCATGCTTATAATAAGGTAAAAAAAAAAAAATGCAGCTAAGCAAGCATCAATCATTATTGCAGTGAACACTATGAGTAAATCATCTGCAGCAGCCTAATCAAATACCAGAGCATGTGAGTTTTACACCTTTGCGAGGTGGGGTATTCTCAAATGGACAGGTCCACTGCATGATTAGATGTTGTAAAATGTTGTTTAATCATAATTCTACCGAAAAACAATACATCTAACAAACCTTGGATTTGACCTTCGGGGCAGAAAATATATCCAAAAGAGTATCAGTATCAGAAAGAATACTAGTAGGCAATTATAGCTTATCTACTGTAAGTCATTTACACATTTCGCATGCAAAATATCACCAAAAAGCAAAAGAATTTCCACCGTCTGACTCTGATTTAACCTTCTGTCCTGTGAAGAAGCCAGCACTCCTTGCTAAGCTCAGATGGTGCAGAGGCAGAGATATTTATTCCCTTCACGTGCCCTACTAAAATGATCCAACATGCTCAAACTAAATCCTATAGAATTACATCATTGAGCTGGGGAGGTGCTTCCTGAACAGCTGAATGAATTGAGGACCAGTGAAGTGGGTTATTGAGCTATAAAATCAAGCGATTGCAGACTCCCTCCATATCTTTCCCTGACAGCGCTTTGGTCGGCACCTTCTAAAGGCGGGAGATTGGCAGAAAAACCATCCATCCCTAAACACAGCCATCACTTCCCCATAATTACCCCGGAAGAATCAAATTAGCTCCTGACAAGATAATTCACTGACTGGCTTGGACTACTTGCGCCCGCTGATAAGACAGCTAAATGCTTGAGCTTTTGATAAGAATTTATAGTCCAAGGCAGAGCAATTTGCTGAAAAGCAAGTGTGTTTGTGTGTCTACAGTGCAAGTGTTTACATGTGTACTTAAACATACAATGGGTGTGTTTACTCCTGATGGTCCTTTTATGTGTTTTGCTTTTGTTGTACTGATGATGGAAGAGACAGAATTGATTAGCGGCGAGAGAAGTGTTGATCCTCGAGCTGCTTGTTTGACAAAACCATCTTCGGAGCTGTTTCTTACAGAACTGAGAAAAATGGAGGAAGCCAAGGTGGAATCCATTATACATCTATTATGTGCCGGCTAAAACACATTGGCGAAGGCTTCAGCTACCTGGTCACACTTCGATAGATTGCCCTCTGAAATCACACAGGCCTGGTCCTGCTGGAAATAACTATAGTTCAACTCAGATTAGAAATTGATTGCGTAGGGTTACTGCCCACCTCGGTGAGTGCATTCCGAGAGATTAAAGGTGACTTGAGGCCGTAAACATGCAGGCACATAAACACAATGTGAAATACCATTGAAGCAATGTGCCACTTTCACACGTGAAGGACCCGAACTCCAGAAACACACTCATTGACCTAATACTAAATCTTTGAATTTAGGAAGTGAAAAAAAATTGCTTAAATTAAAATGCTTCTAACTACAGGTCAAATAATGTATCTTAGCGTTTAAGGTCTTTTTCATTCGTTCACACACCTTTAATTGATTTCATCCTGTCCTGTTTTGGAAATGCCACTAGTTCAAAGGCTCTTTCTCATCTTAGTATGAGAAACCTCCTTTCTTTGGTATTTACAGACAGAACCTTGGAAGTGATTTATATAGTCGTTTGAAAAGAGCCTTTCTCTGCCTGTTTACACAGCATCAAGCAGCCATTACTGATCGGCCTTGAGTTATTGATGGGTGGCTGAGTAAAAATTGGCCTTGCAGGAGGAGAATAAGCTGTCAGTCCTTTTTTGTTCCCTTCCCCTCTTCACCAACCCTTAATTTTTCAGTAATGAGTCATACGTGAAGCTGGGAATGTGCATGTGTGTTTGTGTGCGCGTCCAAATTTGGGAGAATGTGGGTGTGTGCCTACGTGAGTCTGGCACGAGAAGGCAATGTCAGACCTTGACAAACAGATGCTACATCGCTCATGTGTGACGGAACCACAAATCTGAAGGCGTGTTGCCTGTCTGTGGTGGCGTGTGCGTGCAAGCAGCCTCACCCCCTGTGAGAAGTAAAAAGCTGCAATCCCCAAGGGCCAGAAACAACAGAGCATGGAGAAGATGGCCAGGCCCAGGTGGTCTCGTGGGGGGACAACTATGAAGTTGTCCTCGCTCTCGCTGTCGCTGGAACAGTCCGTCTGCAGAGAGAACAGTGAATGAGGTAAAAAAAAAACAACAACTCCCATTTCACACAAATTTTACAGGTCTGTTCGAACCATAATACATTTAAGTAGTTAAAGCTTTGCGAAACCCATCTGGTTAAGAGGTCTGATGCAACTCTCAAGTTTGCTTGGTCATTTTTTTGGTATCGATCTGCCTTAAAGCATCATAAACTGTCTATTGCCCGTGGGTCTGAAACAATAAGTGTAAATGTCTCATGAAAAAAGGGCTAATCAGTGGAAGAAACTGCTGCACTACCTGATAAACCTACTGCACCAATACTGTGTTTTAATCCCAAGAGCAGATCATCCTCTGATGTCACAATCTGGAGCTGAGGCTCTCTTTTTTTTTTATGTAATCAGATGCATTACATTAAGAAGTGGGATACTTTTGTGAAACCAGTCACATTGAAGGAGAACAGGAAATATACCAGCTATACTTGCCTCTATAGTGATTACAACACTGGGTAGTTTAACTAAATATCGATCAAACCGGCTGAATTTTCTCTTGACAGTCACTGTTTGTTCTCCCTCAGCTTTCATCTGCCTGTTCTTCCCACATGAGTTGCTGTAGGTGTTTAAAATTACTCTCATTGTACGTGTGTTACAATTATAGCTCCTAATCTATCTATTCCATTTGCTCATGTTTGAAGGGCAGAGCTTTCACATTGTGAGATAAAGTCTTAGCAGTCTTAGACAGGATTTCATCGATTTGATGTTGTTGTTTTTTTATCATCTGAGTGGGTAGTGATGAAAAAATGGATTGATGAAAAGTTTTCTTTGAATGTACATATATCTAATCTGGTTAGGCATCTCAAAGAAAGAAAGAAAAAAAAACCTTTGGAACTTTTTCTTTGTGAATGATTGTGGTGACATACCCTATAATTTTCGACTTGATTCAATCTATCATGATTTGATTGGTTAGACGCATCTCAATTCCAGCATTAATAGCTACAGTCTGCATGGTGTGCCACAAAGTAGTTGCTTTTGAATATTTCTCAGATTTTTATAGATCGCAAAACTCATATGTACATAAGGACTCTTAAATCTTAATTGGACTACCTGGTTAAAGAAATGTAAATCATCAAATCATTAAAATAACACATTCATTACTAAACTGAAAAGGACCGGATGTTTCGCTTTGCTGTCGGCCATTGTGCTTAAGTAAACAAGAAGTTCCTTGTATGTATTTCTATTTCCCCACCTGTAAAATGGTACATTTTCAAAACAAAGTTTTCCTTTTGTTGAGTCTGGCAGTCTGTGCACAGGTAGAAGTGATTTTCAAGTTGGCTGGGCGGGGAAACAATCTGCACTCATTGCAAAAGAAAAAGGCATTTGGTGTAATGGGAAACAAAACATGTCACCACATGCGGGATCGTTTGCTTCCGGATAATGTCACAGCTCATATTCAGGGACGTTTTTGCGACGGGTCATTAGTTTCCCATTAGTTTTCAGATATGCAAATCCCTACATTTTGGCATCTAAACAACAGATGGAATAAAAAAAAAAAAAGCCACGGTTGAAAGTACACTCCATTTCAGAGGTGAAATACTTATGAATCAAACACACCTCCTCCCTAAAGCTTTATGAAACTATTTCACGCTCCATGCAGTCTTTCTCACATGGAACTCCATTGCCTTCAGCAACAGGGAATAGACGCCCATACATATGCATATTGTCGAGGAGGCTGCAGATTCTCAGTCCTCCTGATCCACAAGCGCACGTCATCATTTTAAAGGTGCTTCATTCTGATCACTTGATCTTCAAACACACAAACACAGTTGATCTTATCCAACAACAAAGGGACCGAGAACAAAGGTTTTATCTTTTTCCCAGATCCAGTAATGAAAAGGAGTCACAGATTGAGGCCATGCTTTCTATATGAGCCATTAAGCTGCATCATTTGCACATTATCCTGTTTGAAGGATGATCCAGCATGAGGATGGAACATGGAAAAATGAATGAAAAAGGAAAAAAAGAAGATATCAAGGCTAACATTATATTGTCTCAAAGAAATTGGAATTCAGTATTATGCTGAAAATTTCAATCACTGTCACAGAGATGGGGCGGCTTGGGAAAATGGTGAGAGGTTGAGATGAACTCACAATGTACACATGCATCAAAAGACTTTATTCAAGACCCTAATCTGACAATAGCGTGACAAAAAAAACGCGGACATCTTTCTTAATTTTCTTAAGAAGTCGGTCGGTGAAAATCAGTTACCATGCAATCCATAATAGAGTTCTTGCTTTGACCTTAATACATCCTAAGTCCACTTTATTCAACCTGTACAAACGGGGGAGGTTGTATGTTTCTGTACTGTTGGAGGAAACTGTCCTTCCTGGAGAAAACTCATGAGCACACAGAGAGAACATACAAACTCAGACTTGCCCTACAAACTACACAGCTTTGATCTACTCTCGGTACCCGCACTGGCTTTCAAGACTCATCAGACCAGGCAAAGTTTACAAATCTTCTATTGTATAATTTTAATGAGCCTGTGCAAACTGTAGTTTACAGCTTAAAGGACTGTAACCTGGTGGTGGTCTTCTGCTACCGCTAACATGAAGATTTTAAGCAGCTGATTCAATAAACAGCCATTGCGAATCACTTTACCTCTTAACTGGCATTTTGTTTTATATTACTTTTCAATGAACAGCACAGTACAGTAGTACTTGATTTGCAATACAAGTTTCATGTGTGAAAGTGGATTTGCTTTGAGGAGTGGTGAAGCAGTTTTCAATTCATTTTAAAAAGACGTGCCCTTTTTAACCCGTCCTGCCTGACAGACGATTACAGCGCCAGTTGCTGAGATGTGTGGGGTCTCTACCCAATACTGATTGGGGAAATACTGGATTGATTTTTTATTTTTTTTTACTTTTCTTTTTATAAAACAATTGGCAAGCCAGAAAAACCTCTTTTGCGCACTCAGACCATACCCCTCTGCGCTGTCAAGCTGTGCGGGAAAAAGATGCAAAAACATAAGCCTTCCATGCCGATCAATATACATTCCTTCCTCCTCATAATGAAATGATGAAGTTAAAAAAAAGGTCATACCACATGAGCACAATGCAGCTTGCATTGTGCATAATGTCATTCGGCCTTTATGGCCTGAAGCAGGAGCTGCAATCTCTGCAGAGCCAGCCGCGCTCTGTGTTGCGCCTTCAAGCTCACTGACAATATCTGCACTGCCTTCTGGCTGTTTGGAGAATGAAAACACACATCATCCAGGGATCCCACTGGCTTGGGTTACAAAGGGAGGGAGAAGTTCAAGAACCAGGGGAAAGTCAGTCAGGTAAATGAAGAATGAGGTTGTCTGGAGTCAGCATAGGAGCAGCAGACAGGTCTGCAAGTACAAGAAGGTCATTAATCATAAACCTTTCTGGCGAAAGGCCACCCACCTCTCAGCAAAGCTGTCTCATCTGCAATTATCTGAGAGCATTGACATAGTAATCGTATTTTATTCTAAATCAATGAATAGTTAAGAAAAGTTAGAAGGTGGGTACAGATCGCAAACACCACTACAATTTACTGTGAAGGCGCAATTCACGAGTTTTGTTTATCAATTTTCCACCTGACTTTTAATGAGCATATGTGTACGTGGGTGAGCTGTCCATCACTTGCTGCTGCTGTAGTAGAAAGTCCTAATGACTACGCATGCAGGCGCTGCTATCTGAGCGCTAATACGTCCTGTGGAGTGTAAATCCTGTCAAAATGAGACAAGTAACAGAAAACTAATTGATGGTTTTCACCATCTGCCATGACAGAAAGACCAGGAGCATGGCTGCTGCAATCTGAACCACCCTTTACTACTATAATTATTTATTTCTCTTTTTCCCTGTTCTCCGAATGGTCTTTACTGTGTGTGTGTGTGTGTGTGTGTGTGTGTGTGGGGGGGGGGGGGGGGGGGTGACCATGAATTGTAATTCCCCTTTGAATCAAACTGCTGTTTATAATTTCTCTCATGGGTGATAATAAAACACAGCCCATATGTATTATTAAAACAGCATTATACGACATATGAGCCCATTAAAGGTTTTTCCTACAGATATTACTTTCCCGAGTCTATAATTTGCACCTATTATCATCATTAACACCTAGTTTGAATTCAAAGGCATGCCTTTGACCTTGTACGCCACAATAACCCAAAGAATAAAATGGTCTACGCTATACAGAACTTAATTTTATGTGGAAGACTTGGCTATGACCTCCTGTCATTTTTTTTTTTTGATTAAATATATGGGCCTAAAGCTTATTGTCCTTCAGGATATATCAAAATCAGGAAGTTGCAGCACTCTTCAGGCAATATCTGTGTCTTTGAAGCTTTTGAAGGCGGCGACATATTTGACCTGATTTCTTAATCGGAAACTATGTGCCTTCATAGGGGAAATGTGAATAAATTCATACATTATTCTGTTACTTGACCATAGAATAAACAATGCAAATTTGGTAAGTCATTGAAGAGTCAATAAAAACATGTATATACGTATATATAAGTGAAAGTGCACAGCAAACCAAATGAAAACCACACAAAACCAAATTAAAGCACTCCAAGAAATTAATGTTGTTTTTTCAGCCAGTTCACGGAGCAAAAGCACAGCAGAGGTTGACTTTACACAAATTAATTACTTCACTGTGGCGCTACACAAAAAGGTGAAGCACACAGAGAGACGTGGATGCTGAAAGAAAGTACTTCAAAACCAAAGAGGGATTCAATTACTTGGCTGAATGCATAAGTTCAGCTAATGAGCGAAAAGCATTAGAAATGCTATTTGAAACTAAATTAGAAAATTTTCAGCACATTTGAAATGCTGATTTTGAGTAAGAATTCATGCGAAGTGACAATGACCATGCATGATATAGTCTGCAAAGGTCTGGAGATTGCTGCATTGTCCAAAAGAAAACATGGCCGTTGTTAAAAAGAAAAAAAAAAAAGAAAAGGATCTGATAGGAGTCATTAGGATATGTGCTCTCTTAATAGCCTGTCTTATTTAATTACTTTTGGAGAGTGGATGTCGCTTGTTCAGTTTGCATGAAAGTTATCCGCCGGTCATCTGGCCTTCCTGTCTGTTGCGTAGCAGCTCTTCCCGACCCAACATTGATTCACACTCTTTGCATCCTAATAGAACAAAAAAAAAACCCCAAAAAAACCCTCACAACAAATTCTTGTCCACCGTCCACACTTAAGAGAGTCTTTGTTAAGTTATGCCGGGTCAGGAGCCTGTTGACCCGGCTGCGACTGAGGTGTTGTGTAGAGGGTTTCTAATTTGTCAAGCAGCGTGATAGAGTGCTAACAAAGACGACAGCTGGTCAAAAGAAAATACAAGTCTCTCCACACAGTTAATAAGACCCTCTGATTTATACAGTGCCTGAGCTCAGCAGTCCAGTGGGGTCCGCCGCGCTCACGTACCTCAGAGGGACACTCAGTCACAGAGTGTGTGATCACAATAAGAAGGGCCTCGTCGTGATGCGGCACGCAGCACTCTCCGTCATGTATTAATGTATTACAATCATTGGGGGGTATGTTCCATCTGCGGCGAATTAATGAACAAAATATTTGCCGTTTCTCTTTGCACTGCCCCGTGGCCTCTTGTTGACAGGTGAACAGTTTAAAGTTGTGTAATGAGGACGCTTAGTATTCATGGCTCGCCGTGTAAACAAGTGGGAACATGTGTGCTAAAAATGTGAAATCTATGATCATCAGGGGAAAAAATAACAAGACATTCTTGTACTATGAGACCTAAAAGCCTCTTGTAGGTTTTCTATTGTCGATCAAAGCATATGAGTCACAATGTGTTTTGCTTTTTTTTTGGGGTGAATGTACCAACCACCACCCTCCAACACCCAACAGGTCAAGTCGCCAAGGTTAATAACAAAGCTAACTGATGTAATCTTTGGAACCTTGCTGAATGGGTTTCTGGGATATTAACGATGGAGCTGCGGCAGCTCCACCAAAAATATAAACATTTGACCATTTCAGCCCGGAAAAAAAAAAAAAAAAGCCAGACTTTCTCAAAGAAAAGAGCATTCAAGACACGAGAATAGCCTTAAATTCTGTGAAACTCAACGTTGATAATTTTTCCAGTGCGAATGACGATCTCTGGGGATTGAGTGTAAAAATGGTATTTCGCTTCAGGAATCTTCAGGCGTTTGCGTGACGCAAAAAGGCCAACAAACTCGGGTATCTTTCGCGAAACATGAATACGTGTTTGCCTTAGTGTAATGAAGAGTTTCATTCAGAAAAGTATTGACAACGTATCAGAGATGTGCATCAACAACTAAAGCTGGTGCCAGAATTTTTTTAGTTTTCTCATGTGGATTCAGGTATAGACACTTTATGCATAAGAATAAAAACCAAAACCACAAGCAAAATTCTGACTTTATTAAATCTTTGAAACATTTTAAGATATGTTAATTTGTTATGTTAACATATTGTTATGTTAACATATGTACATACTACCTTCTGGAAAGCTGCAATAAATATACAAGTATAAAAGTGAAGCAACATGCATCAATGATTTGGTCATTGATTCAGCTTTATCGATTTGCCACACTGTAAAACATATTCAAATATAAAAAGAAAATGTTATGAAGACTAATAGATGAAGGCTGAGTAGATATATAGCATAACGTCGCCAAGATGTTGTAGCTCTCCACTTGTTCAACACATTAAAACCTGTTTGTTTTTGCAGTGAAACACACTAAAAGTTCCAAATCCCTCTTAATCCAACAGACTGGGTTTTATAATGTCCAGTCAAACACTCACATTTTTGACATATTTTTCAGTATTCACTCTTTAATACTCCTGAGCTGCCATTCAGCATGGGATTAAAGGAGCGCCAATGAGGTTTAAGAGAGAGATAATATTCTACTTAGTTTTCTTTTATGAACTTTTATCTAAAGATAAAATGAAACGGTCTTTGTTGTATTCTTTCGAATAAATGGCTCAAACCACCCGTCTACGAGATTTCATTATTAAGTAACTTGGCAAAGAGCAACTGTCAAAAATCCCATTCCCGTCTCAAAGGAGAGCATCACCAACTGTGCTCGGAGTTTAATATCAGCAGCCTCTATTTAAACCCAAATCTTAGCTGTGGTGGCTGTTTAGAATTACATTTGCGGAAATATATACTTAAAAAGTATCCAACTTTGTATTATTGATCATTCCAGTATAAAGGAAGGAGTCAAATATTTGTCGATAGAGTATTAGAGGAGCATTTAAGCAAACAACATAAACATTGAAGGGGTTATTGATAAAACTGTGAATTATTCCAACTTCTCTATAGCTTTAATCACCAGCCATTGTCAATGATCAGCCTTGTTTGCTTTGAATTAGCCCTGACGCTCTTTAAGATACCATTTTGCACGATATAGATCACGTTAAGTGAAGGAGAGTATATAAAACCATTATTGGAATTCAATGAATCACACTGGCTTTTTTACTACCACACTGTACTATACCAGCAAGAAAAAGCCAGCAGGCTGCCAGCTGAGTTTGGCTGGCATCCTTTCACTGGACGGGACTTTGTTTCTGGCACTGGACAGCACATCACACACATGCTGTTCAGATGGCCTGCTATTTAATAGCCACAGTAGGTTGTTTGGAGTCACAGTGATCACACACAGTTTAAATTGCCCCCCAGGAAAAGTAGGGCGACACAGTTTCTAATGGATTGCTGATCATTTTGCAGTCTGCTCGATAACAACAATTGTTTGCCCAAGAAATAGCTGATTATATCAAGGTTTTTCCTGAAAGAAATTAACATGATGGTTTTTATCTAGTATTAATCTAAATGTTGGACTGGCCGATTGAAACAGAGATAGTTAAAAAAAGAAAAGAAAAGAAAAGTAAAACACAAAGTAAAAATGCGACGTCAAATAAAGTTCTTTTATATGTAACATTGCTTTCTTTATTTTGAGCGTCACAGAAGAGCTTTTGCATGTTCTCCCTCTACCTGCATGGGATTCCTCTGGTTTCCTTCCAAGGTCTAAAAACATTCAGGTGATGCAAATATGTTAGAGTGAATGTGAGTGTGTGTGGTTGTCTCTCTGGTGGCCTGTCCGGGGTTTATCCTGCCTTCTCTCCTCACGTGGGGTCAGATTGATTGACACATGACATTTAAGTTGCTGATATGGAAGATCAAAGGACAAATTCTCTTTACTTTAAATGGCTAATGTGAATCCCTGAAACAACCTGAATGCATTTAGTCTTCAATCCAGATATGTCATCTTTCAACCAAGTTTCGAGATATCTACACTCTATTATTGCTATTATTCTACATTTTTGTTGTGGAATCCACTTGGTCAGGTATATACTGCTTTTAAAAAGAATATGTGTGCGTTTGTTTGGTTAGTTAGTTTCAATTTACGACTTTCTTTACATGATTCTGTGTTCCTCAAACACAAAGGCAACTATTTGACAAAATTGATTACAAAAATACTACGTTATCATTATACCATGCATGTTTTTAATAGATGATTGAATGAGTAAGTAAATAAAAACAAGCAAATATTTGTGAAGACAATTATTTGGGGGATTTTCAATTGTGTGCATAGAATGACATGGAAATCTTTTTTTTTTCTCGCTAAAATTAGAAAAAGGTCCTGACCATTCTGAAGGAACTACAAGTTAGTACTATTTAAATAGTCCATATTAGTATATTGTTGGACATGTCACACATTTCCACCACTTATGAAGCTGTGGGGTTCCTTTAACTCTGAAAGACCTACCAAACATTCCTCCGAAATGATCCAGGCGATTGGTTTGTCATTTACTGCAAAATGAGGAATGTGTGAAACTCTGAAAGATTCTGCTCGAATTCATGACACGGGTCCATATTGGGTGTTGGACCTTTCAGAAAAGGAACAATATGTGAGCAGTGAACTGAAGAATGACTACATTTTAGATATAATGAGGGCAGAGCCACCCATTTTCCTGCAGATTTAGTGAGAAACGACAACGATTCAAAGCCCATCCTAAATGCTGCAGGAGGAGGGCAGAGGTCATTTGTTAATGTCTGTTTTCAAAATGGACCACTGGATTGATTTCACGCCCCGTCGGTGATTTTACCAATCCAATATGTGTGGCGAACGCTCTGCACAAGCAGAACAGCAGAGGAGGGGATGTTTTATTGAAATGTAGCACCGGGGAAGCACTTCTGCACGTTCAAATTATTATCCGAGTATAAAATGTACTGATAAATGCTAATTTCATGCACTGAAGATGGTGCACCAGATGGCAGACAAATAGAAATGGTGTGGGTCTTCTCTCTGTGCCGAGTGTCATGTATTATGGAGGTGAAAAAAACAAGACGATTTTAAGTGGCTGAACGCATGACGGCGGAGTCAAACGCACCAAAGGTCAGTAGCTGAGAGTGGCGTTGTAAAGTTATATCCCTTGAAATTGTCATCAGTTCAAAACTGCCTGATGCTGTTTATTGCTAGGATTGTTATGTTGCTGTTGCCATCAAACGATTGTGACGACTCTGCTGCATTGTGAACGTGGAGCTCGTTACATGTCTGTACAAGGGGTTTCCTTTCCCCCCATGGATGGGTGGATGGATGGATGGATTAAAACTCTGATGCATTGAGAGTTAAAGCTCATGCAATTAAGTATGAAGACAAACTCCCACAGTATATATGCTTTGCCTACAGCCAAATACTAATTTTCTATTGCATGCTTCACTTACTGCTTTGGCTTACAGTAAAATAAATTACTGTTAACAGTTGTTTTGGATTGGAAATGTGCACATGTGTAAGTAGGTGGACAGAAACAACAATGTTTGCCTCCAGAATGTCATGATGACTCCCAGTTCATATTGTCCTGCGACTTAGAATTAAGTCACCTGTAATAACAACCTAATTTCATTTCCGGGCTTCATTGACAAAAACAAACAAAACACATCAGTTCAGTTTTAATGTCTTTACATTGATTATCTCAGACTTGTAGAATTTTAGAGTTCTGCTACAGCTCCACAAAGCTCCTAATGGTCCAGGTACAAAATATATTTCTGATCCTCTGTTTTGTTTCAAACCATTTTAGTCTTCAATGCACCAAACATTTCCTACAAGCTCCCAGAAAACGTCATTGCAGTTTTAAACCTGAGTTATTTTGAAACAACTCATTTTTTACATGCTGCTGCATTCCATTCAGTTCATTTTTTAATAGACTTTATAAAATAATATGCTTTGTGTATTGAAATATTTTCTTTGCTCCTCACTTCATCACAGTCCCACATTTGTTTATGTACAGCTCTTTGAATTACCTTCCTGTTGAAATGTGCCATGCAGATGAATTTGCCTTGCAATGTTGACTTTTGAAGGGTAAAACTCTCATGTGATGAAAATCAAAATGCAGATTAGTTACAAATCTAACACCTTGTTTAGGGAAGATCAATAATCATTACACCTGCTGTCATGGAGTTTCCATTAAACAGACTTTAATACAAATATGACTCTAAAATGAAAAGAAAACATCCTAAATTAATAAAGTGGATTAAGTGAACGACTCGAAGTAATGTCATGTGAGGACACATTTCCTCCGAAAAGGAACAGTCCTTTGGTATAAAACAAACAAACAGTAATTCTAATTTGGGTTTGAAAAGCCTCTTGACACAGGCGCCACAGTTTAAGTGAGTGAATAGGAGGATGTTTTGGTGCTTCCATTAAAAAGGTTCCTCCTCTACAGTTAATACTGAGCACTGGGACAAGGTTACCTTTTCAAATAATACCATTAAGAGCTATTTCTTAAAATGCAAATCCTTTGTCCTAATTTTCTTACCTGGGAAATTAAGAATGGAGCAGGAAAACTCCTTGAAAAAAAAATTAATTTGGCTTTGTTGATGCTCCTGAGAAGTAATTTTATTCATGCACTTTGATAATTGGAGAGTTTATGCTTTATTTAATAACTCCTCCTACACTCTGCTTTAGTGAAGAAGTACTTCCTTTCCCTGCAGTGCCTTCTTTTATTTTGTATTCAGTGATTTAGTAAGTAGGCAAAAGCCAGGAAGTTAAAGGAAAAGCAGCGTTACTCAGCAGTGCCTCAAGTTAATGTCCTTTCATGAAGTGTCGAAGCTTTGAGTTATTTTACACAGGTTCATAACTTTACACTGTTTATCATTGTGCACAACAAAGCCAGAGCCAGATGCATGAATGATGTATTAACTTAGGATCCAAGCATAAACAATTTGCGGCATCTAAACTATCCTTCATCTGCAAATACAGACGTATATGGTGTACACACATATCTAGCATCTGATCCAATGGAAGCAAACCAGACATCGAGGGCCAGTTTGGCTCTGAAACTGTCAAAACTAGATTTGCAACAGGCCTGTTGAATCGGATTCTAAGGAGTTGAATATGATTTGAACATTAAACAAAGTGTAAAAAGCATTTTTCCACCCAATTGGGCTATTTTTGTTTACGTCCAGTGGTAAAAAAATACATTGGGCTGGTGATTCAAATTTGGGTTGCTTTAGTCCACATTTGACAAGTTTTTAAGGTTGTGGAAACAGCTCTCTCTCTCATAAGAAAATAGCTGAAATAAATCTAGATTTGAATATAGCCTAAATAAATACATGTTTGACAGGAGTTGTATTCAATCAATTTCCAAGCGACTGTAAATTGTTGTTCAAGTTCTCAAGAGAGGCTTTTATTTTTGACAAACTCACACACCCAACAGGAACTTCAAGGCATGAAGACACTTCATACAACACCTTCTTCACTCCTGGTTGCCCACCCACAACAAATGAACTAAACTAAACTGGATTAACTAATTAACTACATTTACTAAGGAACAAAAACACAACACAACCACGCATACACTACAAACCGAATAGAAGCCCCAATAACCTCTAGAACATGACAAAAACAACTACCCATCATGCACTGCAGCGACCAGCTCTGTGATCGCTACAATATTTATGTCACATTTATTGTGCTTATTTGCACTGAGACTGATTTTGGTAACTGTAGCCCACGATTGCTCATTGAATTAAAAACTCAAAGTCAACTGCTGTGCGGCGAGGAGAAATAAACAGAGACGGGCGAGAGGGAGGAAGATGTGCTCTTTATGTGCGTAATTTAGTTTTGTTTTAAATTGTTTTGCCTGTAGTCGGCATACAGGCCATTTGTGATGTAAATAATGAAATATATGAGGGCCACACGGCTTAAAAGTGCACATTTTTACATGCAGTTGGCATTATTACTAATCAGGGCCTGGTGCTAGGATGCCAGAGGGAAATTCTGCAATTTGTGTAGCCTATGGTTGATTTACTGTGCTATTTTATTGAGTATGTTAAAATTCTATAAATAAGTCCCTGATCATTTGATGTCGTATTTTCAGTATTGATTATTGAGATACAACCGTAACGATGACCAGACAGATTTGGCGAGCTGCACTCCAGGCTCTCGAAATAGCCATCGCTCCTTCTAACAGTATAAACGCAGCTGTGGAACGTCACCGTTGTGACACAATCGATTCAACTGCACTTCTTCTCTGCTCTGCGCTGCTGGCTGACAGATCTAATGGAAGGTGAAGTGGGCACGAATCTTGATTGAATGTTTAAGGGTATTTCGATATCCATTGATAGCTGACTGTGGGAGAAGAGACGGTGGAACGGGTTTCCAATGATAGACGATTAGGGTTTACCGAACACAGACAAGAAGGTTCAGATTTTATGGAGTTCACTTAGAGAAAACATTTAGATTTCAGGGGGGTGCAAATCATTGGTCCATATCGAGACATTGCATTGGTCTGTCTGCTGCTTTGTAAGCCTCTGACTCATATCCAGTGATTGTTGCTGAATCCATTAAAAAAAAGAAAAAGAAATACAACGCAGCTAATTTCATCTCTTGCTCCTCTTTTTTTTTCATTTAGTGCTGATAAAAAACCTTTCAGGCACAATATATAATGTGCAATCTATTACGGCCGTAGCCACGTCCTAAGATGATAGTAATTATGGATTACAAATTGGACAAGAAGAGCATTCACTTCACCAATATGATTGGTTGGGGAAAAAAAAAAAAAAAATTTTTTAAATGAAGAGGCAGAGGATCCCGTCTCAATGCCCACGATAAATATCAGGATCCTGCAAAAGCCATAATACCTTACCGATTTCTTTGTTAATTCAATAAAGTTTACAATGTTGAGAGATTCATGCAAAAAGAGAAGGACAAAATAGAGTACAAACTTTAAGGTTTAATAAAGGTGTGAGCAACGCTAAAACCAGTTTAATCTATGAAATATGTCCCTATTGACAGGGTCATATGATTTAGAGGGAATGAAGGAAGATCTGTTCAGTCATAATCTAAGCATGATCTATGTTTTCCTCTTTCCCTGCTGTCAAAATCTGATGTTGATGTTATTTAGTCCAAAATCAGTTAATCTCTTTCTTCCAGTGCCAGTCCACTTGTACTTCCTGGGTTTTGAACTTTAATATAAAAACCATTGTTCTGCCTTTCAAACCTCTACAGAGCAAAGGTCAAAGAGTTTAAGGAATAATTTTTCACATTATGGCACTATATCTAAATCAGTGAATGACCACAGTGCCTTATAATTGCTGAGGAAGTGCATAAATTAAATTAATGAGCACATGTGTCAGACTTTTTAGAACTTAACCCATAAAAAAGGAGGTCATTGTTTATGGCCCCAAAGAAGAAAGGTTAAAAGTCAAAATGAGCGTTGACCTTTCATTCAAGACAACAAATCAATTAAGACAGAAATCTAGATGAAGTTAAGGATTTAGGCATTTTCAATTTGCAACCTCACATCCAAAAAATATATAATCATTTTATAGTTGGCCTTAGTGCAGTTTAAATTACTTTGGATTGCATTGATCATTTCTTTGTTATAGTATCACGTTACATTATTGGGCTGCAGGTTGGACTGTGCTGTTGAATCTATGCAATGATTTTATAGACAAAAACATAAAAAATTCGAATTGGAGGAATAGTTTTTTAATTTTTTTT
This sequence comes from Blennius ocellaris, assembly GCF_963422515.1. Taxonomy (NCBI): domain Eukaryota; kingdom Metazoa; phylum Chordata; class Actinopteri; order Blenniiformes; family Blenniidae; genus Blennius; species Blennius ocellaris. The sequence goes on from NC_137667.1 coordinate 6,437,792, forward strand.
AATAAAACTTTTTCCCCCAATTTTTCTTTTTACATAAGTTGATGTCAATATCATCATCATCATAGTAATCCAATATATATCATATAGTATCTTATATAATAATGTTTTTCTTCACATTTGTCCATAGTATAGTATGAAAAATAAACTAAAATGTTGACAAACAAGCTCTGAGTTGACCAAGAGGCAATATATGCTTTTTGAAATATTAATGAGAACATGCATTTACATGAGGTGCATTCTGCCATGGTGGGAAATATAATATCTTGCACACACATGTTTGTAACAGCAAACCCTTCAGGATGATTAACATACTCCCTCCTCTCAGGTATCATTGATCTCGTGTTGACAGTGTCAGTGACTGTTGGTCGGTGGGTTGCAACAGTCCACTGTGGCTGTCACACTGAATCCATAATCACTTCAAACGCGTGAGGCGTCCTTCTTATACAATGTTTTCTTTAGAAAAGGCTCTCAGACATTCTTGCACCACATCCATAAGCACTGAATAACAACGATGAACTGGACAGCTAGAATTACAGTACCAGAAAATTGCCTGGATATAAAGGTATAATCTTTCATCCCTTTGTCACAGTCCTAATCCAAACCCACTTCGAGGAATCCTCTTCCCACCTAAACCTTCCTCCTGCGTTGTCCAGGCTTCAGAAAGAGAAAAGGAGACTTGATTTTATTCCAGTCAACCAGCAGCACAAGGCTTTTCAGGAGAACATTTTCAATATAGAGATAAATTGTGCTGCCTCATTTATCTACAACAAAACACATCCAGTATTATTGGAATATATTCATCGCCAAGCCAACATTTCAAAAAAGAGTGAAATTTGACAATTGCATTTCTTTAAAGGTATGTTTTTTTTTTTATATCGTTGTGATGATCTATTCACAGTGTGAGCATCCTTGTTGTTTGGTGAGGAAGGGAATCTCATATCTGACTTATTTTTATCAGATGAAAAAGAATTTGACATTACGTTTGCTATGGTGTGTCTCATGAAGGAGGAGAAACGCTGTGGATATCTTCTCTGTTAAAGTGCACAGGCCTTACAACCTAAATGATCCAGCAGAGTGAGTTTGAATGAGACACTGGATACAAAATATTTTTTTTCCTATTTCCTAACAAGAAAATTGCACAAGATATTGTCGCCAGCATAAATCACTACACAAGACTTTGCCCTCAATTTGTTCAGTACACACTCTTCAATAACAAATTCTAAAAAATAACCAAACAAAAGACAACGAAACATGCAAAGCAAGGAAGAGGAATTATTTCCGACAAATAAAAATGGGTTGGGAAAAACTGCAGTTAAAATCCTGCTAATCGGACTCTGGCTACATGGTAAATACAGATGTGGATGTTAGGCGAACGTAGGGAGGTCACTGCACGGTGTCAGATTGAGGGCAGGGTGGTGGAGACACTACACACTTTGTGGTGTCAGTGGTTTCCTGCCTATGAGGCTTTATAATGAGTCCCACTGTGTATTTTCCGCTGTACATGTCAAAGCTGTGTATAGGGCCTCGTGCTTTTTTTTTTTTAAAGCACTTGTTCATTTTTGAAGTGTAAGTATGAAGGAAATGTGAGATATAGTTATATGATGACAGTGTGCCATTCTCCTTTGAACAGATAAGATGAACCTCCAGTGGTCCAAGTAGAGGGATTGAATAGATCTCACGTGATCAGAGTTTGTGTGCATAATTCAGGAAGTACAGGAAAAACTCTCACAAAGAAAAAAATGTCAGGTCGTCTCTCATCATCTCATTCCATGATCGGCAAACCAAAGAGCTTTAAATTTGGTCAGAAACTGTGTTTTCCCCTCAGTGACTCTTTTCTTGATTTGTACTGTCAAATGCACTCTTCCCCACTTCAAAGTGAGCCTCCTCGCTTTATGCACCCATGTCACGTTGCATTTCAGCGGCTTCATGTTTATCACAGAAATCCAGGTTAATTCTGGAGGACTCACTGGGATGTGTGGCAGAGAGTCCATTAGGTGTTGCAGGACACTGTTCGACTCTCAGCAGCCTATTCCGCCTGTCCAATCCCCTAAATCCTTTGGAGTGCTTTGTGCTATTGGCCGTGCCAGTTGGGAGTTAAAAAAAAAAAAAAAAAAGAAAGAACTGGTGGCTAATGCTGTGGTACGATGGCACCTAATATCCCTGTGTGAGGCAGACATGGATGATTTATTATTATCTAACCATGAATTTTACTGGAGTTGAGAATTGAGGCCAAGGTCAATGGATCAAATAGGATTTGTGCTTTGGAGAATGTTAGCCTGATCCAGTAGCTGGGCCCAATCCTCTGGTGCAATGATATTGGGGGGGGGGGCGCACAAGCTCACTCTCATTTAACACAAACACACCACAGGTAGGCAAGCATGTATTAAGTGGACTCTAACCCCTAGGAGCTTCTGACTGAAAAAAAAAATCCTTCAAGTACCTGCTATAAATTCAGTTGCTGAATGAAACACAACTCACTTGTTTATATCACCGTCTGCATGAATTTATCGTCCTTAATGAACTCAGTTTTAAATTATATGTGCACTAAACTTTAGTTGAGGCTTTTTTTTTTTTACATTAAATGGACTGTAACGATAAATGTCATTGAAATGAATTATTTACATGTGATTTCATTCATTCTGAATGACGTTAGAGCTCCTACCTCATACTCCACATACTCCTCCTCTTCCACCTCGTAGGAAACCGTTTGAATCTTGATGTGCTCGCCGTCTTCCAGCAGCTTCGCCTGGGGATCCTCAGTCCCGGGGGTCTCGGCCCCCGCCGTGTTCGACACCTCCTTCGCCTTCTTCTCTGTGAAGGTGGTCTCACAGCACTCACTTTTGTATTCCTTAGCCTTGATGCTGCCGCTGTCCTCCTTGTACAGGATGAAGTTGGGCCGGTAGAAAGCCTCCACTGCCAGATGCAGCGAGGTCGCATCCAAAAGCTGCTGAGATTTCACCTTCCCGTTGGTACTGTAGCCTCCTCCGCTCACCACGTTGCCGTTGTTGACTTTTCCACCTCCTCCGCCGCCCTCGCCTCCACCTCCACCTCCTCCAGTAAAGTAGTTTATAATGTTCTCCTGGTACTGGTTATTAGGCAGTTCTCCCCCATAACCATTGACCATGTGCTTACTGTTTTTGTCCAGCAAGGGGTTTTGAAGTTCACTGAGGTTCTCCATAGCAACGGGGGTCAAGAGGCGAGCAGAAAGTTGCTTCTCGGTGATAACAAGGAGATGGCAAAGTGACAGATAAAATAGGCTCCTCAGCGGCGAGCGCTTTTGCAAGTTAAGTTGTCAGTAGCATTAAGCACTTTGAGATCTACAGAGAAACAAACAGCAGCAGAGAAAGACAGAAAATAGTTATTAGAGTCAGTAGAAAACCCGGGAAAGGAGTTTTTATCTGACAACCAGCAGGCAAAAGTTGCAAACAGTTGAATCAAAAGTTGAGCACAAATTCCTGAGCAGCATCAACGCCTACACGGGCGACACAGCAACGCATTTCAATCTCCTTAAAAAATCAGAGCTGTCGGACTTATTCTTTCATCACCTCAGGGAGTCTGTGTTTTCTTTTGCAGTGAACTTAATTTGATTATCGCTTAGTGCTGATGGTATTGGGTGTCATCAGGGTTTCGTCAGCCTGGCAGTGAGATATGGATCGGATGAAACCTCCTACACGTGTAAACCTCGGGGGGGTGGACTGTACGACTGTAGGAGGTAGCCATGAATCTGAATAAAACCCATAAATGCACAGGGAGAACATGCAAACTTCAGTCAAATAGTCATGCCGCACAGAATCAGTCAGTATGTATGTGTGCATAAACACATTCAAAATACACATCAGTTTGGATTCAAGCTGCTGGGATTAAATGATTTCAAATGAATATATCCAGCACACGTGAATCATATCCTTAAATTGATACCGACCAGCATAAGAAATCTGTAATAAATTAATATTGTCTTTGAGAGTTTCGGTCTCAGAGGACGGTTAATACAGCTGAGGATAAATATTTGCTTCCTAATCTATAGGCCATATTGAGTTGTGATTAATTTTCATAGTTCAAAAGGACTCAAACAAAATCATAAACTTATTTTTCTTGCAGCTATTTTCACACTACAAAAATAACCTAGATTTCACCGTTACTTTTCATCACCCTCAACCCTTTGTTTTCTGATTAATCTGAGTTTAAAATAGAAATGCCAAAAGCAGATTATTTTTTAAGGTCTTGACCCCAATCGTATATTTCTGGCTTACTCTAGCCTTTTCCAAATGCTTGAAGGAAATGGATTTTCAACTGAAGACAACAAGATTACACAGAATGCAAAAATGGTGTGGGATGATGAAAACACATCATTGATGGTTCACAGCGACTCTGTTTTATGACATATTTATAAAGTTCTTGCATCATTTGGTTGAATGATGCTGCAGATTCATTTTTGATTGATTTTTGCATTATATCACGTATCAATCAAATAAATATGCAGCCATATAATTGTCAACCAGTTTACGAGAAGCACACATTATGATTTATCATTTAATGGTGGATGAGATACTAATTTAATCTGAGGCAAAATGTGTTGCTGGAAATTAAGCTTATTCAATTAAAAAAGCTTGAAATTACAATCAGTGTTACTATAGTTAATGTGGCAATATGTGAGTCATTAGTTGTCCGTTAAACCACATAAGAATCAGGTAATACATGATTTACCAGGGTTGCTCAGTTGTAATAGGAATATTTTGGCTGTCTCCTCACTAATTTGACAGATTAGTTAGAAGAGGGATGGGAAACAAATTTTCCTAAAGGGGCACATGAATAATCACGATCACTATTGAGGGCCGAGTCTTAAGTTGACTTGAGTTTGAAACCAATGATGTTTGATTGAGGGTTTCCCTGAGGGCTGGTCAGGCAGAGCTGAATGGCCACATGTGGCCCCCGGGCCTTATGACGTCCAGGTGTGACTTAGAGGATCTTATTTAGGTAAATAAAATGCTATCCATGCACTGAGCAAAGCACATTTGGTTAGGTTGTATTGATTGAATCGGTATATCCTGCATTACTCCACAGTCTCACTTTAATCCCCACTTCTTTCTTCGATCCTCAAGCTCCCTCCTCCTTTTCACTTTAATGTTGCAGTTCTCTTTATTTTGCCTCCTCAATTTTCCCCAATGTGGACTTTCTGTTTGCTATACTCTTCAAGTTTTCTGCCCCATGAATAAAATACAAGCCCTGTGCTCCGAGGCTGCCCTGAGCTATGCAAGCACTGGACAGCCAACACAAAGTTTCCATGGTCCCTCCCTGTCGAACCTCCTGTGTCTGAATTTGCTGACCTGGTTGTTCCACACCAGTGCTTCGTTTGGTGTGGAGACTGCACACGTGTAGTTTTTCAGGTTGTTGACCGGAAGAGTGAGTCTGTTGCTTTAAAGATGAGATTAGGCGTACCTTGGCAGCTGCTGCCATGTGTTACAAGGGGAGGATGACCCAGGTTTAGACCCTGAAGTGACTTTGTGTCAAAAAGCACAGCATCCATGACAACGACAAGGGTGGCTATTTGTTGTTGGGAATGATCTGTGACCTCACCGGTGGTGAAACATTAATAATCCACAGTGATTTTCTGGGTGTGAAGCTGATTCATTTTTTAGTAGCCGTCTATTAATTGGCTCCAACAGGGTGCCAAAGACTACTGTCATGAAACACACCCAGTGTCCCAGTGTTTTCAAAATATCAGAGGAAAATCAAATGACACCTAAATGAAAGAAAATGCAATTTTAACACCAGCAAATTCACATTGTTTTAATACCCAAGTGTTGCCGTGATTACCATAATTACCCAAACGACCTTCAAGTCTGGAGGACAAGGAGTCTTTAGTGGCTTCTACACAACAGCTTAGACTTAGTAGGAGATAAATATTGTTATCTGAGATTTTTTTCTTGCAAGAACAAAAGATGAGAATCTGGTTTTCCAAATAGTCCAGAGGATTTTAAAGTCTTCTGTTTAAATCATGCTACATGATATTAAAATGCATCCATTTTGTTGGTGATCAAGTAAGTATAATATGAGCGATATCAAAAATGCATGTATTCAAAAGAGGGTTTTGCATGCATCAGAGCATCTTTACAAGGACCTGCTGGAAACTGCATTGTTTTCTTGTTTGTTTGCTTGAGTTTGCCATTGGTGATTAAATGGCAACCTGCTCCTCCCTGTAAGCTCAAAAGCAAATATGATTCCAGGGAGTTGAATGTGTCGGAGGAGGAAGTTATCAAGCAGATGTGAGCAAATTAAACAATAAATCAAAAAGTAAAAGACAACATGCGTCTCAATTACAAAATTTCTTTTAATAAAGTCCACCAAAAAAAGTAATGGGAAGTCAGCTGAGGAAATGACTCTCACCATAACAACAGAAGCATCTCTGCTGAAGCCTTCGCTGGAGTGGAATATATGTTCGAAGCACTTTAATCATAAACAATTTAAATGTTTTTAAATTGCACATTGTAAATTAATCTGTTTTCCTATACCGGTCTCAGGATTTTCCAGAGTCTGCAAAACACACATGATAATCTGTATTGATGAAGGCACTCACACTAACTGTATTTTGTGTTATTTTGCACATCTATCAGATGCAACCCTCAGTGTGCTGTGATAAGAGAAGTTCATTTAAGATAAGATAAAATAAGATAAACTTTTATTGATCCCACCTGTGGGAAAATGCAGAAGTATATCAACTCCCATAAATTTGTGCACACAATGTCCTGTTTGCACTAGTTTTTAAATATTTAGTAGATCGGGCCCGAGTCTTTTAATAATATTGTCCAGCTATTAGAAAGGAAAACTGCTAACAGGCTCAGTCACTCTGACATGGTCTGAGAAAGCAGACACAATAGCTGTGGGAATGACTATTTCTGTAAGTACAACTCTGCCATTTCCACTGTAAAAAATAAAAATCATCTCAATCTGAACAAATACTACCAGCTGATAGCAGATTATCTTTTGTGTCATTACTTAGGAATGCTGGGAGAAATCTTTGTCATACTTCCAAATAAGTTATGGCTACATTGTGGTTGCAGAAAGATTTTTTCCCCCTTTGCAGATGGGAAATAAAGTGTGAATTCAATTCAAGCTGTACAATGTGACAACATAAAATCAGTAAAGCTGAGTTTCGAGTGTGTGTGTGTGTGTGTGCGCACCTGTGCACTTTTGTATGTAGGCAATGTAAGCATGTGTTTGGTGTGTCTGTGGAGCTGTGGGTAGAGAGAGAGAGAGAGAGAGAGAGAGAGAGAGAGAGAGAATCACTTACATGTGATCCTCAGGTTGGGTGCCTTTGGGCATGTTGGCAGCAAGCCAAGGCTGTGAGGTAAAAGGAGCTGGGAGGTGCAACTGAAAGCGAATGAGGCAGAGCAATCGTTGTTGCAAGGAAAACAATTCGGCATGACAGAGATGGCACTGGCGGACGGCCGTGTGCTGCGGTACGACGGTATAATAGAGCCCCGTGGTGTCTGACAAGGGGTTAATAGATCAGCGAGCAACCTGTGAACATTAAAGGTACGAGAGGATAAAAATGAGAGCGTGGCACTGCTACCATGCCAGCCACGCTGATACATCTGGGGGCTCCAACCCCTTTAGACTCCAGTCAGCACAGTCTATTTCCCTGTGTCAGCCTGTTGCCAATCAACCTCAGACCTCTGACCCTGAAGCTGAGAGCGAGTATTATCAGGCCGGCCTCGAGGCCGGCGTAGCGACATGCCGCAGAATGGCAATGTATCCTGTCTGTCGGCCATGTTTACCAACCTATTTCACCCGGGCTGTGTCTCTCGGAGCTTTTCCTGGATACCACATGTGGAGGGCTGCTCGCTCCGCTCAACAACAACAACTTCATCTTTCTGTAATTTAATTGGGGAAGCAGCGGCTGGCATATAATATGCATAACGAGGTAACGCCAGATAGTTATTGATGATCGCAAATCGGGATAATGCATGAGAGCTCACTGCTTGAGATGCAAATAGCTCCCAGACCACATTTGTCTCTGAACCTTAGTCCTGGCCTCGGCACATGAAAGTCCACTGACAGATTATCAAAACTATGAAGTGAGTAATGGGCTTAACACTGTGTTGACTGATCCTTTTATGAACTATTATCATCAAAGGAGAGTGTGTAAAATGTCATAATCCACTTAGAATTAATCTGACGTTTATTCCTGTGTCAGCAGCCACCACTGCTAGTCTGTCTTCTCTGGCTACAGATCTATCTGTGCTTCTGATGGAACATTAAACCCCGAGCAAGGAGTCTCGACTCCCTGGAACCTTAAACTCTTCCCGTGTACTGTGACGTTCTTATCACTTGCCGTTCCCGGCGTTTCCCACACCCCTGTCATATGATTCAGTGTTCCTTGATGTGTAAATCCACCACCTCTGTCACATGTGTTTAAATAATTCAACCGGAGAGTGTTGTCAGTGCCAGCCAGTCTCGTAGGGGCAATTTATTCAGACTGTGACATTCTTCGTAAGTTGTCAACAAAACAAAACAACTTTTCAGATGTTGATTACCCATTTTCATCTTTGAAGGCTGCAATTTAAATAGTGATCACGGCTGGCATCACTAGTGTCATCCTAAATGGTTCGAGGCACCCTGAGAAGATTAGGGGGAGGACATGGGGAGATGGAAAAAAAACCTGTGTCTTGTTGTGTGTGTGCACTGGTATTGCTCATGGCTGTGGCTCCATTAGTGTGTTTACAGTCGCACTGAGGGGACCCACCCAGTAGGTTTAAGGAGATAAAACAAACGTAATACATTTTTAGACAGTATCTCAGTATGGTTACTTATTTTAAAGCAAAAGTGATATTTGATGCTGATAAAAATAGATATAAGTGATGCAAATGTACGTTAAACGTATAGACTCATTCATATTGTGTCCAAGCTGAATTATTGATGAAACAACTCATAGCAACAGCATCTTCAAGAATAACTTATTGAATGCAAATTATAACAATCTGGATTCTAGCACTAGCTTTTCCTGAATACGCAGCGAAACACCCTCATCCTGCTTTCTTTGTTTGGGAGGTATAAATATCACTGAATGCGCTCTTTGGACAAGAGTTCTGACTAATCTCCACACAGACGGAAAGCACTGTTACAGCACAGAGTGGCAAAGAAGAGAATGAAGGGATGTTTTTTTTTTTTTTTCTCTCTCTCTTCTTTTCTCCATCTACAGCAATGGCAGGTGAAAACTGTGAGCGGAGTTATTTCAACAATCAACATCCCCCCACCTCCCCCATTACTGAGGACACATAGCAATGCGACACTACTTATATCTGTTTAGCTGTGAAATGTGAACATGTGCGTTAACGCCAACACCATATGGTGCGTAAAGACAGATGTTAATCTAGTATAGATAAGAACTGTGATTTTTTTTTTTTTTGCAGCTTTTAAACAAATATCTCGAAAGATTCGCTTTGAAATATGATTTTAAAAAATAAGATAATTCGGTTTTTTTTACCTTTGACTTCTTGTCAGTCCATATATTGTTTGGAGGGTGAAAACACTCGCTTGTTTTCGCCTGTACATGATGTCCGTGGTGCTGACGGTCTGATCCGCAGAAAGAGACATTTCTCAGGACTTTATCGCTGGAAGAAATAGCCTATCATTTGTGGAGCGAACAGGTCTCCGATCGGTAAAACCCTGCCGCCGCCACAGCCGCGTAATCTCCCTCCCCCCTTCATAAATATGAAACTCTCTCTCCTCAGAGAGAGAGAGAGAGAGAGAAAGAGAGAGAGAGAGAGAGAGAAACGTTTAGCGACTGGAATTTGGCCGCCTTAGTAAAGTTGAACCAGAGAGAGAGAGAGAGAGAGAGCAAGAGGAGGAGAGGAAGAGAGGAGTCCTGGTGCGGGCAGGTTCAGAGGCGCGCGGATGGGAGAGATGGTGAGTGCGCGTTGCGGCGCGCGCAAAGCGCGAGTCAGAAGAGCGTCCACCCTGACGGACCGCCTGCGTGTATTTACTTTCTGAGTGTTGAAAACATCATGCAAAGGAGGTTAATCTTATCTTAAGCGGGTGTTTTCCTCTCTCTCTCTCTCTCTCTCTCTCTCTCTCTCTCTCTCTCTCTCTCCACCCCTTCCCGTTTTTATATCTGTAAATCATCCCCACGCAGCTGCGGGCTATGAAAAGCTTTTAAAACCAAGGAATTACAGCTCATTTCGACACTCCCTGATTTAAATCAATTAGCCAGTTTCGACCCTTGCGAGGCAGCGCATAATGCCTTATGGTAAACCTGCGCACTATAAAAATGTTATTGGAGACAGTAAAGCCCAAAGCATACAACACTGCGTGTCGTTAAACTGAAAGGTGAGAGGACGTGATTGAGGAGGGCTGTCATGTTTTTGTGACAGTGGCGCAGGGTAGACAGCTGCTTCACCACCAACACACACACACACACACACGCACACACACACACACAACTCAGTCAGCCAGCAACACTGGTTTTTATATCTCTGTTTATATGGTTAGGTTAAATGGGCATATACTATTAGAATAGTGAAGGCACTCCAACGTTTTAATTACTTTTTTTCAATCCCAAAAATAGATATGGACAACTAAAACCAGTCAAAAAGAGAACATTTTAATGGGATAACCTGGGTCCATTTGTGTTCCCAGCATGCATCATTCTGTTTAATGTATCAGAAACAAAAATCATGATTGAAATAGATTAAATTGAGTTTGAAAAATCTAAACAATCGAACAAGATTATGGTTGCTCTCCAATATAAATGGAATGAATATCATATACAAAAATAATAATAATTACAATAAACAGAGTGACCACTAGAGAATAAAACGGTTCTGAGGTAGACAATGAGCATGAAGTACCTCCATATTCTGCATATAGTGAGTGATTTGTTTGATATGGGGGAATCTGTCTGAGGTGAATTGGCTGTTTTGTTGCTTTCAGGTAACTCTTGGTGAATCTGGTGGCCCTGTATTTGGGAGACTGGTCTTATTGCTTTCCAGAGGGGAGCAGGTGAAAAAGAGACTGTGCCCTGGGTGTGTAGTAGTGTGTAGCTCTGCTGCCCTCATCAAATATTTATTTTTCTAGGTGCAAGGCTTTATATAAAAATGTATCTGACTATCATTTGTCACAATACAGGAAGTCCAGCATTTAGCCAAAATATTACAACTTACTCACTATGGATACATGAGAGTTGTACATGAGGCTGGGAACATTCATTGAATCCTTCACTTCCGAGCAAATTGCATCCGGCCTCAGTTCAATATATGTTGATGCTGTCAAAGGATACTTTCACACTGTACATCAAACCTTTTTTCCCACGTGTGACCCATATCTGTTATTTTCATTACAGTCCGAACAGTACAAATCTGATCAACTTTCAGTTGTAGTTTTATTGTGGGCACATATTTGAATGGCCCCAGTTTTAATGGTCACGTTGCATTACATTCAACTTTCATGCCATTGAGGTCACATTGAAACAATAGACGACACAAACAGGTCTATTCACAGTTGATGGAGCTTGTCAGTGGAAACATTTAATTTGAAAGTATTTTGCGCTACAAATAAAATCCAAGCTTATTATCTCAAAATATTGTATTTGAATGCATTTTGAAACCGCCAACCTCGGCAATGCAAACATCAACATACCACAGTGGCTGAGGAGACTGGAGATCCTCAGAGCAAATGCTAAAGAAGCTCAGGATTTCAACAAAGGAAGTGTTCATGATGGAGTCACCTGCCCATTTTTCCATGAGCCTGAGCATAATTTGGATGACAAGCCCTGCTGTCAGCCAATAGAACGTCTCGATCTCTCCATTGGCCTGCAGCTGAACGGGAGTCTGAGACTCCAACCAGCAGCGTTAACAGTAAGACATGTGGATTAACTTGTGCTGTGTTGCTGTCATGTGCTGCAAATGCAAGTCAAAGTAAAATTGACATGACGGTTCCATCTGTTGCAGTTTGTTGTGATCTTGTTTGAAACAGCTGGATATCAGTCAGATAAACATGATTCTAGACAGCAGAGCAACGTGATGCAGTGGAAGCTCATGAGGTCTACTAAATTTTACCTCCTTGTTAATATACTGGACAGTACAAATGCAGAAGAAATAGGTTTGATTCCTCCACAGGGATTAAGTATTTCTATTAAGTTTTATTATTTATCAGAATATTATTTTTATTACTCAAATTTATTTTCATGTTTTGGGTGATTGCCAGTGAGGCCTGGTCACATTAATAATAAAATAGTGATGATTAGACATAATTGTTAATAATTATTTAATAATCAACAGCCGTAGTGTGAAGGTTCATTATGCAGGAGGCTCCTGCAGATGAATTAACCTTTAAGTTGGACATTAGAATACTAATGAAACACAGTCATCCATTCAGCATACATGCAATGATGTGTCTTTTTATGGATGTTTAACCACAGTTTATTCCAACAGTTACACATTTTATCTCCAAAATGGCTGACTGGAAACAAATAAAGCACACTAAGAAATGATTGACATGATAAGAAACTCAGTCATTTTGATATTATTTATCAATAGCTGATTTCTTTTAAATGAGTTTCTGGTTTCATCTGTCGAGTAAAAGAATAAGAAGAAAGAACCTCTTAAGCTCAGATCAAATGTGCACCCAAACACAGACACAGACACAGATCAAATAAAGAGCTGAGCGGAGACAAGAATGCGCACTCCCACACACAGTTTAATAATAATACTGAGTCCATGGCGGTAACGAGGGATCTTTTTAAATGTTGGAAATTGACACTGCAGCTGAAGGTCGTCTAAAAGATCTTTAACAAGTGGGCTCATATTCCTCTGGGTGTCATTACGAGGGCAGGTAAACAAACTCAACTTTCAGTATATGATTGAATTTGTTTTTGTCCACTTGGCCTGGTGTCTCGCTTAATGCTATTTTCTCCTGCAAAGTAGGGACAGTTTAATGGGCAGCTGGAAACAAACAAGGACTTTATTTATTGTCATGTAAACTTCCCTTGTCCGCACAGGAGAGGATATATTTCTTGCCAATCACATGTTTGACAACATATCCCTTAGTGGTCCCAAGCAAACCAATGTGGGCACAGGCGAGAACACGTAAAGTGGAACTTTCTTTTACGATATCATGATGATGATATGTAAGAAAACATCATGAGGCTTTCAGAGATGGTTTTTTTTTTTTTTTATGCTACATTTGAGCTTAGATGGCTGAGGCATTGTATATATATATTTGCAGTTCCACACCCAATGATTTTGTCTGGTTCAGACAGACCAGTACATTTACATTCCACATTAAGACCAAAGCCAGTTTCTGTCTTTGGGGGTAAAACAGTACGCTTAGAATGATGTCTGCAGTTGTAGCATATATGAATTCTCTGTACGCTCTGAACCTAGAATTATCTGGCATGAATAGACCAAAATTGATTTAGCATTTCTACAGATATCTTCCCACTCTTCATCATCGATTGTGACAGATAGTTCCCTCTCCCCTCTTGAACTGTGAAGAAACAAAATGGTGCAAATCTGATCAATCTAAGACGTCACGCTCGGCGCTGTTCAAGTGGTGAAAAAAATCATATCAAAGAATATATATATATATATATATATATATATATATATATATATATATATATGAAATTTCTTTTTTGTTTTTTGTTTTATATGCTTGGACTCTTTCAATTGCTGTGTTCCTGTTGTTTAATAGTCCTTCTGGGGGTTAATGGTGAACTTCAAGTCGCTCATTTGAGCGAATAAACATCAAAGGAAATCTGTATCATTATCTGGGATCTGAATCTCCTTTAACAGCACATAAGTGGAGCCCTGACCACAATCTTGTCATTTTGATCTTTAAAGGAGAAACTCCTGCAGTGACAGCCAGGGATTTCCAGCACTGACACTCCCTTCCTTTCATGTACAGTATGTAGCACATTTGACATTTGAACCTGAGCATTACAAGACAACAATTTGTCAGCAAGAGACAGGATCGGCAAGTAGTCTAGATATTCAACTCAATAGCTGAGAAATGGACAACAGGGGAGAGAAAAAAGAGGCACATGTACAATGAGCGGTAGCACTGACAGGCTATGAAAGAACCTGTGTGGTTAAAAATTTATCACACCACCACTCGAACATTTAAATGATGCTCTATTCTTTCTCTGGGCTTCTTCCAGTTACATCCATTCTTTCATATTGTCAACCGCCGTCTGCTTTTTGTTTTTTATTTCCCAACCCTAACTCAATATCACTGCAATCATATCTGACAAATAGATTCAGATCCACTGGCCAGCTGCAGTCAGGAGCCCGTCAGAAAACTATCAATCATAGATGTCATACACAGCTCTTCTTCCTGCTTTCACTCCTCTATTCAGAGCCCAGCTTGACAATGGAGAAAAAAAAAAAACTGTCACACCAGGAAATTCTGCTGTATCTTTCTTTGCAACATGTGGTGATGATGGTCATTCTGCCCACACCTGCAGGGATGTCTTGCATTGCTGATGAGCTGTAACATCCAATTTGTTTGTGTTGGGACCGACTCCAATTCCTTTGCCACAGAACATTAGGGCTGCAAATTAATATCCCTAGGCTCAGCGGGTCATGAGGCTGCACCCAGATAGGAGACAGGCATCCTGGTATAATGGCAGACGCATGTAGAGAATTCTTTAAGAGCCGAGGTACCCTGTCTTTATACAATGCATGTTCTCCCCTCCTTTGCCTTTTCTTGCTCCCTGCTTCTTATGGGTTCATTTGTCACCTTTGGAGACCTCCTCCCAAATGAGTGTCGAAGGTAGAGGGCTCATTCACACTGCCGTGCTCAGAGTTTTAACATCTACAGTTTCTGTCACTCTCTGCACACACTCACAGGGAGAAAACAGAAGGGAATACAAATGAGCCACAAGAAACCTGTATACAAGGATGCCGAATGTTTAAAAAAATGCTCGGTGCTCATTGGTTTGTTTGTACCACTGCGCTTTCTCGCGAGGGTTCAGTCTTAATGTTGTGTTTTTTTAATCTGTTCACGAAATCCTAAACATTAATCCGTATGGACATAAAATAAATGAACTCATCCCTGTTTAATTTATGTCATAACTTGTTTTCAATCAGGAAAATTGTACTGGGAGTATTTGTGAGTCCAACCATCTGGTTTTATTAACACTGTCAGTACGTCTTATATTAGAAGCGTGTATTTATTTAAATGACGATTATATGGCTGCATACTCTTTGCTGTAATATACAGACATTGTTAGATTTTCCTGTGCGTGGCACAGCTGCAACTTTATGAGAACCTTTACTTGCACATAGACTAAAATTAATTCACCTGTACTGCGAGAAAATCGTTTCAGATGCTTTTTTTTTGTTCTTTTTCGACTGGATTAACGGAATTGAGTATGGCATGGTAATTAGTGAGCTTACAAAGCAGATTTTCCCTGGGCTGGCATCAGATTCAACACTCAGATGTAGATACCAGAATAACTGAAGTTCGTTATCCTGCTGATATGTCTCTACCATTATGTACTCTGAATATAGAGTGCAATTCGTGGTATATTGTGATGAAAACACTGACCACAGGGTTTTCTTAATCCCTTTCCACAGTGTACGCCTAAGGTATAGGATTCTATATATTGAAATTGGAATGTAGAATGGATTGTGTTGTTTTTGGAGCTGTTAAAAAGACGACCCCCACTGCACCACTGGGGAAGAGGAGTGAAGCATTTTTTAAGTGTATTTATTTGTTGAGGTATTAAAGAGTCTGTATCTGTTTCTAGGGGGCAGCAGGGAGAACAGATGATGAGGGCGAGGAGGGTCCTTTGATATACAGCCAGCCTGTTTTTTGGAGCTGGCCAGTGTAAATGTCTGAGAGAGGGTAGTGGTCCATCTGCTGCAGGTCCTTTTTGTTCTCCACTGTACAGCTGGAGAACCACACAGAGCAGCCTCCGGTCATCAGGCTCTCTGTGGCTGATTGATAGGAATTAATCAGCAGGAGAAGACGGAGGCCAGCTTGTTTCAGTTTCGCAGCAATTAAAGTCTCTGCCGGGCCTTCTTCACATTTCATCCAAGTGATAAAGCCTACTTTATCAATTCCCTTGGGGAAATTGACCCATCCTGTTCTTCCTTAACCTTAACTGCACAAACTCAGAGCAGTGAGCTGCCTTAGTGTGATAACTTGCCAGCTGTGGGATTTCAACATAGTCAATCTCAAATCCACAGCTCTAACCTCTCAAAAAAGTATCGACAAAAGGGAATTCTGCTGGCGCTCCCCACCAACTCTGACTGCTCATCATGAATGCAGTGGGCACTTCGCCTCCATCTTGCTCTTTGTTGGCTGTTGAGCTCTCCTATGGTGGTTCCATCCACAAATCTGACTGTGGTGTTTCTGAACTGGAATGGATTAACAGTAAAATGTCTAAATATGACTGCATGAATATTGTAAGGCAGGAAATGAAGTTTAAAGATGTAAAAAGTTATGTCAGAGGGATGCAATGTTGGAGAATTGCACCTGGAGTACAGTATGTACCTAGAAATAGATCTGTGCTTGAAAAAAGGTAAACGTTGAACTTCTTCTTTGAGTCAAATAGCAAAAAGTATATTGTCTTCAAAAAGTTTGTTTTAGCTGCTTCATGGACACTAAACTTTGTGCAACAAAAAGTCAGTCTCCATGCTTCAGATATAATGTCCCTGTTGGATATTCTACAATCCTGGAAAAATCATAGTTCGCCCCACTGATTGAGCAATTTAGCATTAAGACAAACATTCACCTGATAGAAACCATTCACTGGGACCAGTAACGATCACATCAGCTGATAGACAGCAGTTTATTTTTTATTTTCTAAATTGCTGATCTTAAGTATTTATTTTTGCCATCCAAGAAAACAAAGAATTAAGGCCTCTCTAAATTACTCAGCTATTTTTGTTTTCACACTAAAAAAGAGCCTAGGGAGCATTCATGCAACTAAAAGCAACTGGCAGCAGTAACATCAGCCGTTCAACACTTGTAATAACTCTTTGAAGTGTTCAGTTAACAAGCTTGCAGTAAGTGTAGCCTGACAAGGCTCATTATTAGTGAGCATAAGTTCATATATTGTGTGAACTATTATAAAGTACAGAAGTTTCCCAGAATCTTTGATGACTTATCTTTCCTTCCACTTTAATAAATTCATGAGTCTTTGGCTAAAATGTTGACTCAAGGCAATACCTGCCAGGTGGGTGAGGTCTAAACTTTCTTTGTGTTTGTAATGGTGCTGTGGGTCACTTGCGGCATACTAAACACAACCAGCTCAAAGTACACCAAAAAAAAAAGTTGTTTGTGTGAGCCTTTATCTCTTTAAACCCCACTCTGAAGGTAAGAGCAGTCAAATATATATATCCCGCAATAGCAGAAACCTGATGCATTTTCCTACAATAGAAAGGCATCTTTGGACTGTGCACCAATGGCAAACAAGTTTACAGGTCAGAAAACTATGTGAAACTGTGCAGTTACAATTCAACACACGCCAAAGTGTGAAATGACTGTGGTGACCTGTCAAAACAACAATGTGAAAAGATGAATCACATTTTATATTGTCGATCTGTGCAGCTTTACGTGATGGAAACGTACTCCTTTCCATCAGGTCACAGTGCCGTTACGAACCCTCTTTTCCTGAGCTGTAATTGGTATTTCTGAAAAGGAACAATGTCTTATGTTTACTGCATGCTGTTGTTGTATTGTAATTGGTCGGTTTGTAGACGAGAGTTTAAGCAGCAGTCACAGTTACAGCTCCATCCGAGATGTCTGACAGTTGTGGTTTGTTTTTGGTCGAACATGTCCCTCTGCAATCTAGGATGACCATGTTGAAGCCATGACATGCTGATTTATTTATTTAGAATTTTTTTTTTAACCATATTTCTCTTATATTTGCAAATGCACATCACAAACAAGAACAAAATCATACAGCGCCGAGGAGCCTTAAGACAATGTCACGCTGTGAAGATGCAGAGGAGCAGCACGCATATCAGCACGCCACTGTCATCCCTCTGAACTCGGCACACAAAGAAGGTGTTGAGCATCTCTTTAAATTGCTGTTTCATCCTTTGACAAATCCAGGCCACTTGCCTCAGATATTCAAATGCAATTCTACACACTTTTTAAAGGTTACTCTTACTTTGTTTGCACATTCATGGGATTCAGCAATCATAATGAAAGCAGATCACAGCAGCTTGCCGAACAGCGCTTTGTGTTCTCTTCAGCAAATAAATAGCGAAGTATTAAAAGGTCTGAAAATAAGCAACCTCGAGGTGAACCGGTCCTATTTTGGGGGAAGCGCAATCAACCGCAAAAGACTTTGAAGAGCTTTCATGAATTGTAGTCTTGATGGAATAAGAAGAGAGGAGTAATGAATAAGTTTTTTAATTTAAGATTTTTTTTAAAAAGAGGCATTGTTGTCAGTACTTGAGTTAGCACTTTTACTAGGTGACGTAATAATAATCTGACGGTTACTGACGTCTGCCGTGGTGTTAAAACTAAAAATTTCCAAAAATGGACTATAAATAGTGCATTTCTACCACTTTCCCCTCTGCCTCTAACCGCTGATTGAATGTCAAATATCACAAGGTTTGAAATGAAATGAAAGGAAGAGAGGCTTCCAGGCTACGAGGACCTAAAGTGAATCGGCTGCCAGGTGAATAAATAACCAATCAAACTGAGAATAGGCTGCACAAAAAGTTTAGTTAACTGTGTTCGTTTTACAATATCCACATAATCTTCATAGTTGAGATATGGATTTTAGATTATTTAACATTATTCAAGGCATGTTATTTCATTGGTAACTTAACATGATTTGTTCCCTTTTCAGTCATCATGCCTTTCCCTGAACGCTCGGATGAGCAGGTCCCTTTAAATGTTATTGCTGCAAGAAATTGTGGGGCAGGATGCATCAGCGTTTCCTCAGCTAAATGAGGTTATAAAGGAAGCATTGCACCTCCTTTCCTTAGGTTATTGAGAATTTGAACGTTCCTTATCATGGCCGCCACTTAAACACTTCCAGGGGTGAAGAAAAAGCAGATAGGAAAGGACATAAGAGGGACTATTTGGGTGCACCCTCTGTCTCTGGTTTTAGGCTCCATGACTTCCCCATCTCATGTCTGATTGCTGCTCCTTGCCATGATGTCTATCACCTGCGCGTGAGTGTGTGATTGTCTTCACCTGTTGGTTGGGGTATACAATGCTTGCCTCCTGGGTGTGCTCTGGTTGTTGCTTTGTCTGTGTGGGTTGCTTTCCAGTATGTCAGTGTTAGTTCCTGGAATCTCTGGGGTTTTGGGCTTTGGCATTTTTATTTTCCTTTTTGTGTTGCTCTAAAATGAGCTTCTGGTCCACCCACTGTGGTGTCTGGGAACTTGTGTCCACCTTCCAGCAAACCCTAACAGATATTCTATTAAAGACCTCTGTCGATAACGAATCATAATCTTCTCAACCAGACTTTTATAAGTTGGAGTCACAGGAGCTGTATTTAATCCCAGCTAACAATAGGCAAAGAGCAGAGTACACCATTGAAAAATCATAGTTCATCACAAGATCAACACATAAACATTCACACTTTATATCTACCAGTTAACCCAACAACCTCACATTCTGGGAGGAAACTGGACAGAAGTACAGACAACTCATGTAAAATCATGCCATTTAATATACATTGTCATTTTTATAAAGATGGACAAATCTCTGACAATTATTACTCTGTTTTGCACTCATGAATATTTCCAAAATTGTTACCCTGAATGAATTTTGGTGCATAAAAGCACAAGTAGAAAAGAAAGGGTATTAATTCAGGCAGACAGACTCACCCAGACTGACACTAATTCTTCAGTGTGAAGTCACTTGTCAGAGTGTGTGCATGCTTTGTTTGGTTCAGCTGTGCGGTGTAACTTTGGGCTGTCAGTTGCTCTAATGAACAGTTTTCAAGATAAGAGAATTAAGAAATCACAGATTTGTTCAGTCACCAGCCGAAAAAGCTTTTCCGGTCTTTGGCTTGCGAGACAGGTTGATGGTGTTATGACTGATAAGGGTAAAGTAGTGTGTCACTCGAAACTAGAGCCATTGTCCTGTCTGGCAGTTGAGCATTCAGTCAAGGTTTGGTATGATGGACCACTCATTCATTATTGGGAAAAAAAAGAAAGAGGTCAGAACTGAGCTGTGGGTGAAGCTGTGGGGCCCCTGGCATAGCTTGAGGCTTGTTTGAATGCAGGCTTCACAATGTATGTGTTTAATATTGGTGCTCATGTATGCAGAGTCAGACACAGAAAGCCATTTAACTATTTATTGGTCTCAAAACAGACAGTGCAGTATATGCACTGGCTACAAAAAGACAGAAAATATACTTTAAAATACCGTGTCAGTTCTTTGGGACCGTGTGCCACTGATGACTTTCAGTTCATCCTCCCCTTTTTGATCAGGACTCGCTCTATGTTTGCTGCATCACTGATCGCCTTTGGGGTCCTATTAAGAGTATCTCTGTGCTTCTTTGATTCCGCCACCTGCCTGTGCTTGTTGTGCTTTGCCTGGCTGTGACTGTTTCAACCACTAACCAGTGAGCTGCTCCACTTTGTGTGAACCCCTAAAGACTGTCGCACAATCACACAACCCACCCACCAGCGAGTGCTGAACTACAAGTGAGCCATTGATGTTTGAAATGGAATCTCATCAGCGAATGCTCCAGAGTGCCTTATAATGACTGAGGCAGCTCGGCTTCCTTGGCAATTAATTAAACTGTTAATTTAATTACCTTTAATGGAAATATATTGTGTAAACAACCACATCATTTGAAAGACCTTTAAAAAAATTTTTTTTATAGTTAATAGTGTTGAATTTTTCATATGTGCTCTTTCATTTTGAACATAGGGGCTATATATAACTCAGCTTTCAGTTTCTTTTGAGGATTAAGAGTAAGCACTGAAAAGAATCTCAACCATATATATTTGTTTGTTGTTGTTTTTTTCAGTTGGCACAATCATAAAAAGCATGGGTGCCTGTCCAATTGCCGGGCTTAATTTCACTGTCCGTTAATGCTCAGCCAAGCCTGCTGTGGCTTGTGTCTGACTTTGCAAAGATCCGGGATACATGATTGGCAAGTGTTTAATGAGGGCCTGCGTACCTTTGATTACCAGGGTTCACTAATGAACAGCATGTCAGTTTTGCCCTATTAATGGATACAGTCCTAGCTACCCGGGGTAATCAGTAGAGCAGCATGTCCAAATGCCAGTCAAAGGGCACACTTGATATTTCCCGCATCTCCTGGTGGAAAATTTGAATAATCAATTCAAAATTTGGGTTTGTATTTTTTTTTTTTCTATGTGCCTGGAACACATCGCAACACATGCTATGATCACGTGCTTGTGCTCAGTGATGTCCTCCCAATATTAATGCTCCGCTTGTGGAATACTGCTCACTATGTTTTGCTGTCTTTTCCTCTCCAGAAAAGCACACATCTATTTATATATTGATTAAATCTAGCTGGCTCGCTGTTAGCTCAAGTTGCTTTAAAATGAGACCGATATGATCGGCAGGAAAATCCAAATAAGGTCGGACAGGGTAATAAAATTTAATCACCACAATCCAGCCAACTCAGGAATCCCAAATTTAAAACATGAAATTTGATTGTGATTAAATTCAGAGTTCTGCTCCTTGGGCTCTGCTCCCTTGAGTACTTTTCTCTAACTAATACTTGGTAATCACATTTGCAATTTTGGGCATAAATTTCCACTCGTATGCAGACGACACTACCCACTCACTGGGGCTGTACGTCTGTGTCTCTACAACTGCTGCTTCTGTGTCTTGGGCTGCTCGACAGAGCTGGTAAAAAAAAAAAAGAAAAGAAAAAAGAAAAATGCTCCTAAGCATTTGCTGTGCAGACAAGCTGTGGATTGATTAGGATATTACTTTTATATGAATGTGAGAGTTTGCTTATATTCTAAGCTATAATTATTCACTTAGTGGATAGTGGCTAACAGGTATACATTTTATTCCTTCTTTCATTTATTTTGTTTTCCTCTTTTTACTGTTCGAGCTCAATATGTTTTTGGTTGTCAGCATAGCAAGATTGGTAACGCTGTGGTGCTAAGTGTCCACCTGCAGAGAGAAACAAACATTTTTTAAACTATGAAAAAGACTCAATGCAGGTATGTCAAACATACGGCCTGCAGGGAAAAACAAGTCAGCCAGCAGGGTCAACAGGATGACATTTCCAAGTGTAAAAAAGAAAAGAAGAAAAAACTGCTGAAAGTTTTTATAGTACATTTTGTGGTTGTTCTTCTACAGTGAAATCAACAGAGTCATTCTGAGGAGGTAGATTGGTGAATACATGCACGCGGAAGGCTTTAGAGATTGTCTTGAGGAGATTTATGTGTTTGCCAACAATAGCCTGAAGAGAAAAACTGTGGTTGACAGGACTTCAGACATTTGTGCAGATTTGGAGACACACAATTGGAATTTTTTTTTCTTTTGTATTTTGGCTGCAACAAAATTAAAGAAGGAATATAATAATCAAATTGATTAAATTCCAAAAACTGTTTCATTTCATTTCATCTTTAGTTTTCCTTTTTTAAATGAGCAGCCACTGGTTTTATGTAAGTAATTTATTAAGAGGGTGACATTTTAGGTTATGGTGCATACGTATTTGAACTAATTGAAATGAAACATTTTGAATTGTCATTATTTAATGGTTTTTCACATTATGATTGTATTCATCGGGCCTACTAATCTGACCTCTGACATATGATGACTTTGACACTCCTGTATTAAAGTCGCTATCTTCGAAGAAGGTCCAAGTATTTTGCAAGGAACATGAGGAAAGCCTGAAAGCAAGTATGGAAAAGAACTAACAAGACAAGTGAGTCAACATCGAGAACATTTCAAGTGAATCACGATACATGCATATTTTAAGGCGTCCTCTACTGTTCACAGCCAGTGTACAATTCTAAGCCGGTGTTACTCATAAAGAGAGGTGGTTGTAAAACAGTCACTTTCTTTGTGGGCAGATATCTGAGGAAATCTTGGAACGGGTCAGAATACACAATGAAGGAATATTTACAGCTGAGCACTGAAGGACAAGTGATTCTAATCGGTGTGAGGAACTACACAAAAACATACACAATTACACACCTGAAACCAGCAGGAATTGCAAAATAAACAACAAATGCATAAAAAAATAACAAGGCAGAGAAACAGACTCATGCTTCACTGATTTCTTACTTCAACGCTAATCCAAATTTAATTAAAAGTAAATTTATGAGTTTTCTCCACAACTACATTTACAGTTTGCTTCACGAAATGGCTTGTTCTTTACCAGAGGGAGCAATTTTTTTTTAGATTTGCTCGCTTGTTAACTGCTCTAATTAAACCAAATTCTGTAAGTAATGCAGAATTATTACCCTGATGTGTATTCAAAATGTGTAAACCTATTCGTTTTTTAATAGAGAAAACATGTCCATCACTGCACAGGACAGTTATGACCACATATTTTCATGAGCGATTAAAATGAAATGTGGGACTAATCATGAATAAAAAGACTTGTGGACATACGTTTCATGTTATTGCCCACAATTCAATTTAAAGCTCATTTAGCTTGTCTCGCACAGCCTAATCTCTTTGTAAAAAAGATATGAATTACTCAAGTGGGTTATGTATGGAGCAATAAATTTCCTCTTACTTCGCAGAAAGTCGTGACACCATCCAACTACTGAGATTATGACTGAATGACTCAGTTGGATATTGGAAATAAAACTCACTTGAGGTTAGAATACCGTGCTCAACGAATCTGGCTGTCAAGGTCTTTTTCTCTGTGAATTCAATTAAAATGTCAGACTTTCTGTTGGTCCATGCAGAACACAGAGGTGAATTATGTATTTTCTGAGAAAGAAGAGTTGTGCAATTGGGTGAGAAGGTTGGAGAGTCAAGCAGTAGATCTGTCTGCAAATTACTTTGGCTATAAGACGGCTTGCGACAAGGTTCTGAAGAAAAGAGAATGGCGGTCAGAACTGTGACTGAATGGTGGACTGTGAACACACTGGGAATGTCTCTGGATTAACACTTTTGGGGGAAAAGAAAAAGCATGACAGGATCA
Source organism: Blennius ocellaris (assembly GCF_963422515.1). Classification (NCBI taxonomy): domain Eukaryota; kingdom Metazoa; phylum Chordata; class Actinopteri; order Blenniiformes; family Blenniidae; genus Blennius; species Blennius ocellaris. The sequence continues at coordinate 6,461,865 of NC_137667.1, forward strand.
AGAGGCATTTGAATAATATAAATACAAATAGTGAGAATGATATTTTGGCCATAGAACATGCAGTACATTTATTATAATGCATTGCTGCAGTTTCTTTCCCCTCATATCTGACATAATAGTTTGTAAAACTTGCTTTCATGTTTGGGGGGAAAAAAAAGTTCATTCTGTGAATTGAACAGTTCTACTGGACTAAGGATACTAAAAATGTGGGGATTGTAGAAAAGAACAGATGCATCGGACATGGTAAAAATACAATTGCTTGTATTGGGAACTTGATAGTTCACCCATTTCTGAATATCACTGTGACCCTTCTTCTGATTCATACTAATCACAAACAAAACAATGGAATGAGCCACTAGGAGGAAGCGGGGGTGGGGAAATTAGTAATATTTCTGAGTTATTCAAAATCTGCATATGGAGGTGTGTGTGTATCGTGTGCGCGTGTGTGGTTTTGACTTTGTCTTTGAGTAGACAGGGGACTTTCATCTGGTCACACAGGATGATCTGTCTTTTCATTTGCGTTTCTGTGTTCAGAGCCAACAAACCCCACAATCAAAACGCACAAGAAAAATGTGGCAGTCATGAATGTGCTGGACAGTGAAGGGAGAGGGAGAATCAGAAGTGGACAATTAAAACACAGGTAATTGGACGCAGCTGCATAAAAGGCTTTGTGCTCACTGCTTGTGATACTCTGCGAGTGTTTTAGAAACCAGAGTACAAAGCAGTGGTTATCGGAGTGAGACAGAATCCAGATTTAGAGGGAAGCTAGCAAAGTTTGATGATTTCTAAAATCCAAAAAGAGAAGACATATTCTATCTGCTGTTATTGATAAAAAAGATTCAAAAAGAGGATGCTGATGCACCATCTGCCCAAACCAGCACCACAAACTCTATATTGACGTGTGTGTGTATGTGTGTTTGTGTGTGTGTGTGTGTGTGTGCCGTTATTAAAATTCGGACATTTTGGTGGACGCATTATTTTCCAAACATGAGAAAATGGTATGGTAGACAGACGGGCTCCGAATTAGTTCTCCACAACATACTGCTTTGTTTTGTTCACATCGGTTGTTTGTAGGTCAATATCGAAATTATTAAAAAAAAAAGGTTTAACCGAGGTAACTAATCATTTCAAAAATATTTTCTACACATCTTTGCTTCAGCAGACAGATGGAGATGAAGCAAAGCTCCCCGTAAATATTATAAACATGCAATTTTTTTTCCCAAGATTAAGATTGATTAATTCAGTCAAACCATTAGCGGTGCCACGAGGGAGATTTATTCTTCCGCGTTGCGTCATTCTTATTTGATAACAATCGGAGGTCATCAGTATTCCAGCACCACACCGCTTGAGGTGTGTTGCTGCAAGTCGCTGAAATGATGCTGAGAGCTCCAGCTCTATTTCTGACAGTATGTACACAGGGTGACTCACACTCTGACTAATTTTCCGTGCGAGAGAACAGGGCCGTCCAAAGCTCTCCTGTGGCTCCTAAGAGCGGCGGTGTCCTTTATGAAACTGTTGAACAAATATGGGTTATGTGCAACAGATATTGATTGTGTTGAAGCTGAAACTTTTGTTCAGCATAGTGGGAGAAAGTTCATCCTACAATTCCGGTTGAGGACGAGGTCTCTTGTGAGGGTCCCAGGGCTCGACCCTAATGTTACACAAGAATACCTCGGAACAGGAAAGAGGCGAATATAACTAGAGCCGTCCAATGGTTGGGTCTTGCTTGACATAATAAGGACCGTGTCAGGCTTAAAGGGACAGAGACGACTTGATGAGAAAAGCCAAGGTGCTGTAAGGAAAACTGAAATGGATGTAAATGATTAAGACTGAAGATAAATGTAATTAACCATGCATAGTACTTTATTAACATGTATAATATATGCTCATTAGATTTCTTTTGCATTGTAACATCATGTAACATCTCTAAGACACAAGAGTATTTTTTCTTACTATATCAGCACATTTTTGTGACCATGGTCGATTGTTGTTTTGTGAGAAATCCCATCCCTTCATCTCATGTGCTGCTTTATTGCTTTTTCCAATTTGGGGTCAAAGGGTTCAAGAACCGACACCCGGGGAATATTAGAAAAGACAGGGTACACCCTGGGCAGGTCACCAGTCCATCACGGGGCACACACACACACTCACATTCACACTTAAGAGCAATTTAGTTTTTTTTTTCACATGTTTCAAAGCATGTTTCAAGAAAACATGCTTTTACTTGGTGGAAAAACAATTTTTAATCTATTTAAACTGTACTTTAGACAAGTTTGAACATAAATGGTATTACTGTTTCCGTCTTTTTATTAATTTTTTTTTTTACACATTTTAAACTTATAATCAGTGCATTTTTGCACACGGCTACATTTTCAATGTCTATCAAAAACAAAATTCAGGTCAGGCATTTTCTGTATTTCAAATCGTGCACAATATTGATCCCAGGAAGTAAAGCCCCAAATAGCATGTCAGATGTTCATTTATGTCAACACTGTCCCACTCTGCTCCTGCCCTCCAAAATCCTCATCCCTGAGCAGGCAGACACAATTTTTGCTCCATTATGTTGTGGGTAAGCAGAACAGGCTAAATGAACAAGCCCACAACAATCCAAGTCATTTAAATGTCTTTGCATGTAAGGCTATTTTTATGATGGCAGAACACTGTGCACCAAATTTGGCTGCTCAAATCAGCTCATTGTCTTTGTGGTTTGTATTTCACCAATGTGCAAAGGCTGCAAATGCTAATTAGGATGGGAAAATGCCACAACGTCACATCGAATAGCGCTACCCCTCACTCCGTCTCTTTCTGGCCCATCAAAATAATCAGAGCAGGATTTTCTGAGTGACAGACGCAGATTGACAGTGTCTATTAGAATCTAGTTAGAAAGAAATGTTTAGAGACGCAACATTTCTTGGCATCAGGGTTTCATATGTTTTGTTTTATCGTCTGTTTCTCACGCAGGGTCTCTTTGCTGTGGCTGCCTATTTTTTCCAAGATATGTTTTTTTACTTCTCAGAAGAAATTCTCTTAATGTAAGCTTTCCCTGCCTTTCACATAACAGTGCAGTCACATGTCTTCTTTATCTTCATCTTGGTCCTGACAATATTATTTCATCACTCCATACTGAAAGTTTTTATGAAGCAGGGCTAGTAAATGATTAATGGAACCATTGAGCTGGAAAACGATTAGTGTTATTAGTGTTACAGCATTAATAGATGATTGAATATTACTGGCTTAGAATGCTCACAGTTGAATGCTAAGTAATCAATGATGTGCTTAGTAAATTAATTTTAGCAATACATCAAAAGATAACGACAGGAAAGAAAAACTGTCACTGTACTTAATATCCCATAATAATTCCATCACGTGTATTACTTTCCTTCTAACTTTCCCTTCAAAGAAATTCAGCCTTTCAGATGATCGATTTATTTATTTTTGAAGCTTAAAATCCAAACACCTCATGGAGTTGGGATGCAGGAATACAGTTTAATTAATGTTAATTAATTAATTAATGCTGCAAATCGGCAGCCCAAAGCTTTCTTGAAAGAGCCTAAAAGTTTCCTTTTCATTTTTTCAATCTGACAAGGCCACGATTGAAACAAAAGAAGTCTTTCTACTGTACTTTCACCATTGCCTGGCATTTGAGCAAAGTCGCAGAGGGGCACATTGTGCGAACTGACAGACTTCTGCAGGAATGAATGAGCCTCTCATGTTCTCTGTCTGGAACAAGAGGCAGGAGTCTCTGTGCACGGAGATCATTTTAGGAGAGAAAATGTCAACGTCTGTTGTGTGCCGGATTTGAAATGCGCCAGAGATGATGGGAAGGTGAGGCAAGAGCAGAGTCTCATGGTGAAGCATGCACAAGACGAGGACAACCTTTCACGAGGCTGTGGCAGCGTTCGAATGCGTTTTTTTATCCAACATCCATTTTTCTGTTGTGGTCCTCTCAAAAGAATATGGATGCGGATACATTATTTTGAGAAAAATCATGAAATTCAAAGGAACTTGATGTCAATACATCAGCCTAAGAGAGTTTCTGTGTTGTGAAGTCAAAAAAAATCTCCTTGTAAAGATTGTCAAATGAAATGTATCCAATTTCAAGGATGAGAAAGACATTCGTCTTCTATATCAATAACTCTAAAAGGACTGGAGCCTATCTGGGCCAACATTGAGAGCACTACATGATACACCTTGGACTGACTTGTCCATCACACCTCATAATGATTTTTGTTTAGAGTGACTCAAGTACTCAAATCAAGCATTTTATTTTCATTACACAGAGCGAGGCAGTCTATTCTACTCATGCGTCTATCATGGTTCAAATATTGGCTTGGGGGCTTTTCTACGGTGAGTTAGCATCTACTATGTGTGTGGGAGATTTTCTGGATTTCGTCCCACAGTCTAAAAATATGTATTTGAGGTTAATTGGGGACGGTAAAGCTTGACTCTGTGTCTATCTGTGTTGCTCTGTGATGGACTGGTGACCAGCTGGGATGGAGCTGTAAAGGTGGTTGATCTCCAGGTTTGGGTGCCATTCTGTATGTACTTAGTATTGTCTTAGCATCCGTGGGTTTTCTCCCACATGTATTTGGTATATTGAAATACCAATATATCTAATAAGCTAATACTTTCAATGCAACATGTGGATAGAAATAATTTTTATATATTTATATTCTTGTTCCTGTGCACAGATTATGGGAAAAAAAAGTCTCAATTTCACAAAACATTTTGAAAGACATAAATATTCAGATCATATCATGCCCCTGTTGGTTATGCTTGTACGGCTCCCCACAGTGGACATCTTCTTGCTTTTGTATGCATGTCATGTTCTTGTATTACAGGCAGGTAAATTTTTTATATATATATATATATATATATATATATATATATATATATATATATATATATATATATATATATATATATATATATATATATACACATCACCAGGGGTTGGTGGGTCCCTGTCCATCTGTTTGTCCATCTAATGATCCATTGGACAGGACATCTAATACATCACATTCACCTCCCACTGTGTCTGTAATATACCCGGAGGCTTTTCCTGTCTGCAGGGGCAGATAGCAGGGAAGTCAACTAAGCTTACAAATAATTTCTAATGAATCCGTATTCACTTCTCCTCCCCACGTTTAACATGGATATGTTTACATGCTTCTGCAGTTGTTCCCAAGTCCCCGTCCACTGCGACGTACTGACCGTTAAAACCATCTTCAGCAACACGAACAAGTGATATTCCTTTAATGATTTGAAGCAAAGTGTTATAGAGCTCCCTGCACCCTGAGCGCTTTTGCAATCCTATACAACAGTGAAACACTGGCAGGCAGGCACACACACACACACACACACACACACACACACACACACACACACACACACACACACACACACACACACACACACACACACACACACACACACACACACACACACACACACACACACACACACACACACACACACACACATATCTAAAAGAAAAAAGACTTTATTAAAATGGATTGGTTTTATTTGCCTCTGAGGCAGTTTGCATTATCATCGGCACAACGATACCAAGTCTGCTTTGTAGATAAATCTATCAAACGACCCTTTTATGTATCCTCGCATATGTTCATTACAATTTGTGAAAGGAAAACAAATAAAAAGACAAAGTAAATCCAGAAGGCGGAAAAAGAATTGGGGGAGAAAAAAAACAACTTGGTGATGGTAGTAGTGATATGCGATTCTGCATAAGTGCATGAAGCACTTCAGAGTCATTCACAATCCCCCGGCTGTTCATGGATGAGATTCCCCCCCCCTCTAATCCTCACTTCAAACTCCTACAACCAGGGGAGTTGAGCAATTCATCATACACAATAAATGCATTGACACATACTTTGTGCACTTTCAATGGCCCAGAAACCCCCAAACTGCAACAAAAAAGCATTAAAGGAAGGAAACAAACAAACACGCACGCACGCACGCACGCACGCACGCACGCACACACACACGCACACGCACACACACACACACACACACACACACACACACACACACACACACACACGCATTCAAGCATTCAGAGGACATGTTCAACACACAATTCCCCAAGGGGAGATGGAGCCCCATGTAACATATCATATGTTTTCCTCCACAGATTTGCTTTCAAAGCAGCTATAAATAAATAAGTTGATATTTTCAGAATGGCACTGCTGTCCAGAATAAAAGCAGGATCCACAAGGGCATGTGATGTACTTTTTCCTCCCTAACTTTTGGCCTGTTATGAACAGACATATGGAGGGAAATTGTATTTTCTTTGCTGCAACTAATGAGCCTGCATTCTATTGGACGCTGTACACCATCAAAGGCAGGGATCATCAGTGGTGCATGCTTCATTTGCTTCCTCATTTCTCTTTCTTAAATTCTCTTTGCCTTGTTCTCCCCCTCACTTGCTCATCATCTGTTGCCCTCACCCTCCGGGTCCCTGGACTCCATTTCCTATTCCTGCTGTCCCTCTCATGGGCAACATACCTTGCTGCCACTGCATTAGGACCACTCTAATCTGTGTGGCAGGGTGGAATGGGGTGTTCAATGGCCTTTTCTCGTTTCCTGGCTGAGAGGACCATGTAATGTGCTAATGGACTCTGTGGCTGCTGCCTGACCCCCATGGTAGAGCATGGAGAGTCAGGCCTCGCGGCTGTGACGCCCCTCTTACTACTATCTCAGTCAAACAAGGGTAGCCTTGCTGCAAGCTTTTTATAGCTTCAGAAATACTCGCCATCCACTTCTGAGGTCATCAGAGCTTCCCAGGTGAGAGGTTTGAACTCTCTCTGCTGCATCTGTTTGCGCTGCATCAATAAAAGGTTAGGACAGACATTCCCCGTGGCACGTAATATTACGTATGAAATATTATCAGCACACTTGGGGCTATAAATACGGTTATTCTAGATTGACATTTTATATTTTCACGTATTAAAAGATACGAGGCCTCTATTGAAAGGATTACTTTGTGCCCCCTGGGCTGCTTTTCCCAGTCCAGTGCACTTAGGGGATCGAGAAGCCATTTTCATACAACCGCACTTTGGGTAGCCTGGAAGAAGTAAAGCCATTATGAGAGTCAAGAGATCGGGATCAAATAGCCTGACTTGTTGTCCCTTGACTATGTTGATAAAATCACATTCATTTATTTTTGTCATATATTAGATATCCAATACATATATTTTTTGTAATGGATGCAGCCACGAGAAATAAGTTTACACCAGCTGTACTGAAAACACTAGCTCAACATTCACAAATGATACCAGCTTTCGTGCTTAGAAATGCCTCCTGAGCGGCACTGTATCAGTGATTCTAAATGCCTTAAACAGTTTGAATTTAGCGGAATGCTTTTGCAGACAGGAAAACCTGTCACATTACATATGTGGTCAATGAACTGAACCCCCTTTACATTAAATGTTACATTAAATAGATTTTTTTTTCTTATTTTCCTTTTCTTCAGAGATTTGGAGAAAGCTCAGCAATGACTGTCTAGCAAGAGCTAATCGGTTATCAAGTGTGCATGCTTTGTGGACCTATTGATCAGTTTAACTTTTTTAATTGGTAGAAATGTGTTAATGATTGTTTGATTGCATTACAAATGTATGACATGCAACTTAGAGCTTATTTGCATGCAGAGCTTCCCACAACAAGCATGTCGTCAGATGACATCGGCAGCCATGGGAAATTCTCTTCCTTTACCCCTACTTCATTATATTCAGGGGGAATAAGTATTTCAAAGCCATGCTTGATTATGCCCTTTGTAGTTTGCTTCTTTTTAGTTTGTGAATAGGCTATATGTTTTATGCTGACAAAGAATTCCCATACCTTAATGATGCAACGTGTGATCAATACACAGTGGCTGCTTATTTTTGTTTTGGGAGTTTTTATTCTCAGAAGGAATTAAAACATCATTATAAAAAGAAGGTCTTTCTTCAGCACTACCAGATATCTTTTAAATAGCTTTATGTAAGTTTTGGTGAAGGCAGAATTGAGTCAATCCAAGCTGTGTATGTGTAAAGGCAGAATTCATTAAATTCAGACCAGACATTTACACGATAACATTTCGAGTGAAAATCATTTTTCTGTTTCAGAAAAGCTTTAGGTTTTCATGGCAACTTTTTGAAAATGATTTCTGTTTACACACAACTGGCAGAAACACTGAAAACAGCTTAATTTTAATCTTGTTCTCGCACAGGTGCAGAAGAACTGTTCATTATGGCCATGCTGTACATGCACAGTAGCAGTGTTTCAAAGTTCCACCTTTCAAAAAGCTGTAGTTTCAGTGGTTCTAAGCACAGTTGTTGTGTAAACGGACATCCGTGCACAACAGTGCAACAAAAGTTTTCCATTTTCACGTGAAAATGTTGCGTAAACAGGACTTCATACTTTCAGGCCATAAGGAGTCAACAACTATATTCAAGTATGTGTTTTGGACCGTTTGAGGAAACCAGAGGCAAAAACCCAAACTGCCATGAGGCAACCAAAACACTGTAATTTTAATAATTCATATAACTTTTACACAATTGTATTCATGAATGTAATAAATGTCAGGAATGATTTATTATTGAAAGAATCATTCAAAGTATTACATTTTAGTGCTAACAAAGAGCTCTGTAAATCTAACAAGATTACACAAACAGTTTAATAATTCAGTGGAAAAAACAACAACTACAAAGTGAAATGAGAAAAAGCACCATAGACTTTAATTGTTCAAGTAAAGTACAAGTACCATAGAGTTCAGCATCAGTTTGCTGTGTTGAAGTCAGCGGTGAAACAGCACAGGAGAACAATGCTGCTATTACATCTCTGTCAGAGCAAAGCACAGAGGAGCAGATGTGAAAATGGGCTCAAATGTGGAAGATGAAGGCGAGCAAAGTCAAAACAAGCGTATCACAAGCATGAATGTCTGAAGCGCGTATGATCCGGGGTTCCCTGTTGTTCATTCTCGCTGAGATCTCAATTATGAAACTCACAGTGAGCAGTTAGTGTTGCCAAGATTACCCTGTGTTTTGAGACGTCTGACCTCAGGCCAGAAGTCATTGTTGTCAGCAGGAGCTCAAAGGAGGAGCCTCATGAAAACTGTGTCACAAACACATCTCCCTTATGTGAATATTCTTTATGGGTTTTGTTGGATATGTGTTTTGAAAACAGAGGCTGAATAACACTTTGAGAATCATCTATTGGGAAATGATCTCTCGTTTCTCAAGCATTGATAGGTCAGAATTACACGCATGGCTGTGCAGCGTGTAGAGTTCCATTACAGGGAGTAAATATGGGAAATATTGCAATGCAAACATTCACTCAGTGCAGGAATCATAGGTTTAACTTTCCCCAACTGCAACGCCAATCTGCTCTCAGACATCCTGCTAGATATAAACCAGGCGAGCAATCCGATCTGACAGCGTCTCTTTCTTGGCCGAGAAATTACTCCGACCTCTTGCGCTGCACTGTGCATATCTGTGGGCTTCATTATTGGTTAAATAACATGCACGAGAAAAGAAACTTACACAGACTCATAGTAGATGATCGCTGTGCCCTGGACCCTGTCAACATTTATCATTGCGTGAATGCTTGCTGAAAGTCAGTGGAGGTGTCCTTTTAACTTAACAGCTCCCTCGAATATCCGTCATCACCTCTGAAAAGCTAGAAGAAACCATCCCCACACTTCAGTGCTGGATTTCCTCCTGACTTCGTGTAACCTTGGAATATCGTATCGCATCAGAGGGCTTAAAAGCACCTCCACCAGTACTGATGCATGTAAACACAATTTTTATAGTTCTTTGACTGCTCTGAAAAGTGCCCAGACTATTTTAGCTCGTTTTAAAGCCTCTCTGACCACATGCGGCGCGGGGGGGGGGGGGGGGGGGGGGGTTGGGGGGGTGTTGGCAGCCAGAGGCACTGTGACATTTTGTATCAAGATACAAACTGTAACACTCAGCAAATCACAAGTTATTCTTCCCCTTTGACTTGGACTTTTTTTTCTATTTGCATGGGCGACTGAAAATTGAGCCACTGGGGCTCCTTGCTTTTATCTGGTGAATGGTGTATTCAACAGAAAAAAAACTATTTTTTTGTTAATATTACTTAAACTTATATCATTAACCTTGAAATGCAAACAGATTAATCACATATGACCATCTTTGAAACTGTGGATATGAGTTGATGATATATTTAAAAGGTTGGTCGGCATTTTTTTCGATCAAGGGATATTAATCAGCAGGACTACTTTAGGAATAATGGCTCAAATATGTTTTTTTAATGAGAGACATCAAAATGAAACATCAATGAATTACGTGCTTTAATACCCACCTGTGCTCAAAAGTGATGCATGAACAACATTAAACTTGTATGCTGTCACCAGTTTGCCTTAATCAAGGTTAAATTAAACATAAAACTTAGTCAACACTAACAATCATGCTAAATCAGGCTAAAAATCACACGACATGGACACTCATTTCACGAGTTCACCATCAGTAATAGACCATCCATTTTGTGTGTGTGTGTGTGTGTTTGTGTTTAATTCGAAGCCCATCTTCTGTTTTCAAATGTGCCATTTTTGCGAGGAAGCAGTACACTGACGGCGAGGTTCTTCCTGTCATCTTTGAAGTCTTCTTTCCTGCCTTGAAGCTGATGTGTAGTCAAGCACTCAGGGACACTCCCCAAGGCCCGACTACCCACGACATCACCTGCTCCCATGGGCAAAGCGGCAGAGCCACTGCAAAAGAAGAACGGAAGCTGATCTCTTTCAGTCTCCTGCCTTTTGTCTTCTTTGACAGTCTGAAAACATCGTGCTTTATTTCAGCATTTGCTGAGTATCATTAGTAATATGGCACACAGTCTGGATTCTAAAGCATCTCAACCCAATAATTGTGGTGAAGGACACGCAATTACATTCAGGTTTTCATCATGGCCCCTAAGCTCTATTCTGCCCTTTATTTTACAAGGAAATTCACAGCATGCTGGCTATTTTGTTGTTTTACTTGTACAAGTTTATTGAGCAACACTAATTTGCAGAAAGGTTGCTTTTTGTTATTTCTGGTGGGTATTTCATCTAATGTGCCTTGAACTTTGAGTTGAGATTATGCTGCACAGTGTTTGGAATTTTTTTCACTGTATAACCACTTTTAAGCATGTTTGGATAATCACAGATGTGCATCCACGTACAACAGGAATAACCCAGGTTGGAGGACATTCTATGTATTTTCCTCATTCAGTGTCTTTCAATGAGGTTTTCATCCACACCGCTCCTGTAACCTACATCTGAACACAGACTGTGGATAACTTGCTCTGGTTTTACTTGATCTTAATGTTGCATTTGACCTTTTTGATCGTGACATTTTTTGACATTCTTTTATCAAAAGAATGTCTGTGCCGAGCAAAACAACAAATGGAGTTCCTCAAGGCTCCATCCTGGGCTCAATATTGTTCAATATGCTGGCTATATATATATATATATATATATATATATATATATATATATATATATATATATATATATATATATATATATATATATATATATATATATATATATATATATATATATATATATATATATATATATATATATATATATATATATATATATATATATATTAAAAAAAAAAAAAAAGCATCCTTGTCACAGCTTCAGCACCTTACAACCGGAAGTTGGATAAACGACAATAGAAGATGGATGATTGAATGTTTGTAAGCAAGTGAATCTTTGTGTAACTCACCATTAAAAGAGCTTCTTGGAGTTACAAAATCTCAACAACGAAATGCTAAGTGTTGAGCGACTCTTAAAATTCAGGAAAAAAACTGAATTGTGCTCTTCAAACTTTATTGATGCTTTGGAATAAAGCGATCTCTGAGGACCTTCAACATGATTGACTGATTTACATATATAAGACTGGAGTGACGTCCATTGAAGGGCATCACTATGAAAGCTGCTTTTTGATTAAGAAAAATATTATACACTGTTGCATGTTGACCTTGACCATCTCGACTGCTCGGAAGAACACTGAGTACAACGTGGTGTAAAAAAGAACCGTGTCCTCACAATGATGCGCCGTGGACTGAACATCAGGATTGGGGTTGTTTTTTCTGCCTCAGGACATCAGACTGCTTGACAGAGTGGAAGGAAATATAAATTCTTAGATTCATCAAGGTTCTATACTAGAAAATATTATTGTGGCTGGCTTCAAGCTGAGACGTAGTAGGATTTTAGATGATGCACCCCAACAGTGATCCGATGATCCAAAACTGTGGTTTTCAATTTGAGGAATGAGATTCCCCCTGGGGTGCCAGGAAGCTTCAGCAAGAGTATATTTTTTATTTATTTTTTTAACTTTTAATTATTGGAAGGAATCCAGTTGAAACTATATAAAAACTATCGAGTCTTTTTTAAAAAGTTTACATATTTAACTTCCAGAAGAAGAGGGTGTTGTTTCCCCCAATGGGCCATGACAGCCATGTGACATTACATTATTACAATGTGAACAACAACATAGTCTGAATACCAAGATCTGTCCTCCAGACTCACATCCAGCTAAACACATTAATTCTCTTCACCCTTTACAAATCCAAAGAGGATGATGAGTGAAATGAGGACCTTTCACTTTGCTGCAAACTGTGAGGATTTCCACATATTCTACCACGGATTGGCTTGAGTGAAAGAAAAGAGCGATGATCGGAAGTTACCCAGTCAGAATTCAGTAAAGATACAGTGAAACACACCATACATGCAAATAATATAGCTTAGGACAGGTAATTCTGTAAAGAAGAATTGTCAAGAATGTTATTTTTGACATATCAGCACGTCACCCTAAGTCGCATCAATGGAGAATACCAGTTGAACAGAAATAAAACATGACAACTCCTTGTGGTACACATACCACACATTTTATGTTGCTGTTTAACTTTAAAGAAACTTAAAAATAATACAATTTAAATTCTGTCTGCTCCCCGGCTCCATCTTGCTGTCATTCTATCTCTGATTAGGTGAAGTGTCCTCAGCGCTCTCACTCGCTCGCTCTCACTGTGTACATTTAAACTGACGTCTTAAGGAATTGCAGGAGGTGTGAACTGCTCCTTTAAGACAGGAAAATGGAGTTCACACAAACCAGCTGACATTTCAATTATCGTGGGATTCCAGCGGAGAGTCTTTAAAAATGCAACCTGAAAGTACAGCCGTCATTAGCTGATTCTGGGGTTTCATTCGGGAAGCATTTTTCCAAGGCGCTGGATGACCAATTATAGGAGGGGAGGTTAAATCGTTGTTTCATATGTTTGATATCAGATTTTGTATTCTCTATGGAGTGTTTTTCATTGAATAACTGTGTCTTTTTTTAGCAAGCAAAGATATTTTACTCAAAACAAAAGCGCAAAAATATATTTATTTATTTTAATTGAAATAGCTCTTCCAGGGCTGGATGTGTCTTTATTCTCAACTGCATTAGTTGTTGGCTTGTCTTGGTTTTATTAAGTTAATTCTGCCTGGGCCGTCAGCGATAAAGACTAAAAGTCAATTTTACGCATGGATATGTGGCACTTATGTGGAATTTAAGCAAAAATAAATAAAAACAATTGAATGAGCTGTCTGAGCTCAGACTTATTTGACAAGATGTGAAAAGAATTGTCTGCTGCTTTCAAAGGACTAATCTGACAACACGGGCATGTTTCATTCTCCTTCGCTCTTTACGCTTCAAAATACAAAGCTGATTTAGAGAATTGAATTCAGGCAAATGAAAGCCTTTGGGTGGACATTTTGTTCAGGTCTGCTTCAGACTCATCTCTGGTGCATATGGAGGAAATTCAATTCCTTAAAAAAACATCTTTTTGACGTAATGATTCTGAACAGGTTTCTCTTTTGAGAAAATATGCCAAGTACCATGTTTTTGTGCTTTTTATACTTTCCTTCTTTTGAAGCTGTCTGCTGCCCACTATCTTGAAAACCTTTTGTCATATTTCTCTTTTGAGTCACATCATACCTTTCTTTCAAAAGCAAGTTTATTCTGTTGAAGCCCATACTTTTCTTTTAAAAACATTTTCCCCGACAACATGACAATCATCTCCTTTTATTTCTTCATTCCTCTAGGTAGTTGTCATTTTTACCTTTCTGTTTCCTCAAGCATGCATCTCCTCTCTAACTCTTTCTGGCAGTCATTTATTATATTCTGATTTAACTACAAAAATCCATCAATATAATCTCAATTTAGTCTCAGGATTGGAAAATCTTGCTCTCTTCACCTTTGTCTTTGAATTTGCATAAGCTGCCTGAATGACTGTCAAGAATCCCCAATATTTTCCTAAACATTGGGAATGAACGTGAGATTGGTGAGATTTATGGCAACCAAAAGTAACAAGCTAATACGTGTTACAACCAGAATGTCAATTCTGTACTAAACTGATACATCAAACAAGATTATTTAGGCTTCAGATCCAAATTCCAGGCAAACAGTGGTAGGCGGAATAGTTACTGAACCAAGTAGAACGTTTCATCAAGGCAGAATCACACTGTTGCTTTTTTCAAGCTAAAATACTGTTTGGTGTTAAAACCCCAAAGAGGAAAGGAACATATTTCAGGGCACGGTAGACAAAACATAAGATTTCCAGAGTTTACTTTATTTTCTTCTTATTATTTTTTTCACGAAGGCCTTGTCCACCTGTCCAAAAAATCAAATGAACAGGGAACGTTTAACTTAAAGATGGGCGTGAAGCCACCCTGAATCACTGAATAAGTAGAAACAGGGGCCTAAAGAAAAACACCCAAAGGACCCATTACACTGATTCAGTGCACTTGCGCACAGAATTTAGGGTGGGATGGTGCATTCAAAACAACATTGTCTTTACACCGGACATACACGATGACAATGTTAAATTCTTGTAAGCACAGAGAGCAACACAGCCTACGATTTCTATTGCACATGCAATCTAGAAAAAAAAACAGAGCGTTGTGATCAGTGTGGACCACCACCGGAACCCCAGAGCCTCCGATGTACACCTCAAAGTGCTCCAAGGCCTTCACCAAAGTGAGAACCTCCTTGTCAATAGAGGAGTACCACCGCTGGTGCTCGTCGAGCTTTTTAGAAAAGAATGCAATGGGAAGTTTGACACCATCACAGCCATCCTGCAGGAGCACTGCACCCGCCCCAGAATCACACGCACCCACAACTACATTAAAGGGCCTCTCAAAATGGGCCCCAGCGAACAAGGGAGCCACGACCAGATGTGACTCTGTATGTTCAAAAGCAATCTGGCACACGTCTGTCCAACAGAAAAGAACCTTTGGACTCAGGAGATCAGCCCTGTATCAGGGCCCCTGGCAAGTTATCGACCTCAGGAGGTGCTGAAGTGGACAGCTCCTGCACGTCTCTAAACAAATTGATGGACTTCAGCACTAGACAGCTTCCGAGTGATTCCTCCAAACCAGGGGACCTCTGAGGACAGACATTATTTTCTACGATGTTGCAGTGTAAAAGTGAAACTTTTCTGAAACCTAAATGCAAAAATGATACATTTTTCACGTGAGACATTGTCGTGTAAATGAGGCCGGAGTGATGGGAAATTGAAGCTTTTACTGTCGCGCCAATGTTGAGTTCACGGAAGACACAAGCCCTCCTCACCCAGCAAGAGCGAACAATGGCAGTTTGATTGACAATGTGCAAGATGTAAATGAGCCACTAACATGCCCGAGGAGTTTAAAATAGCATATTCAGTCATGCGGTCAGTACCCTTTACCAGCAGTCTCTACGTCCCAATGTGTTTAGAGCCTTTGATTAAGATTCAAACTCCCACATCAGTAATGACAGTCTCTCAAGCAAAGGAATATATGTTTATTTCAGTTTCTCTGCTTTGTCTATATGAAGCCTCCCAGCTACCTTTCTTTTTCTCGGAATAGCTGCCACTGTTTTTCTTCATTCATTATATGTAATCTCTCATTTTGCCCCCTTTTTAACCTGTCATTGTAATGCTCCTCTCTCCAACGTGATTTTA
The DNA here is from genome assembly GCF_963422515.1 of Blennius ocellaris. Classification (NCBI taxonomy): domain Eukaryota; kingdom Metazoa; phylum Chordata; class Actinopteri; order Blenniiformes; family Blenniidae; genus Blennius; species Blennius ocellaris. The sequence continues at coordinate 6,477,873 of NC_137667.1, forward strand.
TTGTCTGATAGCAAATTGTATCTGGCTTGCACATGAAAATAATATGATTTGGTGGTTTGTAGCCTATATTCAAACAACAAAGAAAGTCAGTGGAGTGATGCTTATCTAAATTCAATGACAAAGAAAACTCTTTTACAGACCATTTTTAGTTATTTGTACACCCACACACACACTCTCTTTCTAAAACCTCATTAGGGCACACTAATGCTTTGATAAGGATTGTGTTTTCAGTTTTTCTTCAAGTGTTGCCTTTATATATTGCATGTAATTATATTTTTATATTCTCAACTCAATATACAGAAATAGTGGTAAATTCTGTTTACCACTTGTAAGTTCATTTTCTGTTGTCTTTAATGGGAAATAATTTTTATTGTCATGATACAATTTGATATGATACAAAATTGTAATTCTAGATCAAATTCTAATTGTCATTCTAAGCTGTAGCTGGGTTCTTCTACATCTCTCTGATGATGTGCATGTGCTTCCTAGATGTAGAGTAATAAAATGTAATTCTGATGTCTTGTGCATAATATGTGAAGGCAACACTTGAAGAAAAACTGAAAACACAATCCTATCACAAGAAAAGAACACTGGGGGAAGGTTATGACAGATAATAGCTTTCTAAAATACTGCATGAAGTATACCTTCAATCGTTCTATGTGAGAAATGCACTGCCTCTTGCAGTGACACTTTACAGTTATTGTAAATAATGAATCCAACAATATGGACATTATCAACACTGGGCTGCAGAAACAACAAATGCAGTTGACTGTGGAGAAAAACAATGATCGTACAAAAAGGAATGTCTGTCGATGGTGTGAAGCCAGAAGTGTGACTTCCTCCCAGGAGTGTGTGAGATTGCGTGTCTGTGTGTGTCCACTTATAAATCGAACATGAATCCATGTGTCAGCATTGTGTTCGCTGACCATTTGTACCTGCTTTATCCCTTCCAACACGGCTGCCAGGAATAAGTGACATTTTGGAAGCGACAGTGAAGTGGACATGTGGGCTATACCGTCATGCCACGGTTTAACAAGCAGACAAGTGGCTGTAATGGCTACCTGCCGCGTTCTGTCCAAACTGGCACTCAGACATACACCTGCGGTGTGCCTTCAACACCCACTGCGCTCACATCAGCAGACACCAGATGGACATTAGTAAATGGAAAATGTGACCCAGAGCTCCAATCATCTGCAAGAGGTCCACTTTGACGAGTCCAGCCGCCGAGAATCGCCGCAGGGTATCCTCTGGAGCCAAATACAGATGATCACACGCTTTGCATTTCTAATTAGATGAATGTACAAAGTACAATAAAGCTGTTAGCCACAGTCTGAGGGAGGACTTCAGAATAATGCCTGCTGTGATACTGTGGCGCTCTGAAGTTATATAGCTCTGGGCTGAGCTTATGAAGCTGATTGTCAAGGATATACATGGTCCATCATGCAAGATTTCATACTTATAAAATGATTCTTCACTGTGAGCTGATGAAAGAACCATATATAAAGAGCCGTTCCCATTCTGAAATACCAAGGTGAGCTGGAAGCGGACCGTTCATCATTCCCACCACATCTGGATGCCGTCAGTCAACCGCAAATTGAATCGTTAAAGGGAAGTGATTGAGACAGACAGGCAAGTACTCTGCTTCCTGACAGACTTGGTGAATCTCACACTTCAACATCAGTCAAGCTTCTGAGGAGGAGAACCAACGCCAGAGCATGAAAGCAGGCGCACAGCAGCCTGAGACGCCTTGGAAACACACACAGGTTTCTGTGATTTTGATGGAAAGCCGTTCAGTTTCAAGTTCTCTTTTGACAAATGCAGCCTGCCCTGGTTTTTTTTGTGTGTGTTTTGATTTTCTTTATTCCACACAGTTGTAATCTGGGTTCAATCTTAAAACATTATTCTCAGCACAGCCACAGTGAAATCAAACAAGCTTTATTGCATTGGCATTAAATGGATTTGCGCCAGGATGTTACTATAAATGATTAGTCAGTCACGGGCAACACACACACACACACACACACACACACACACACACACACACACACACACACACACACACACACACACACACACACACACACACACACACACACACACACACACACACACTACAAAAAAAAATCTAAAAAAGGTACTCTCATGTCTTTGCACAGAAACTCCATTTCACTTCATAGCAAATATCAAGCAGCTGTAGTTTCCCTTTAACTTTCATTTATGTCTCTGAATTCTGTGTTTATACATGCATACATCTACAGTTGTCTCAAATGTGGCTGCACTGTAGCAGCAGAAAAGCTTTCACTCTGAGTTTGGTTTAAATCAAACTGAGCATGTTTTAGCCGTGTTGACGTGGGTTGAGGAATTCTAATTCTGATCCTTACTAAAAAAAAAGAGAGAGAAAGATAAGGTACAAATAGACACGGGGTGTATAAACTATAACATTAAAGCAGATATTGATGTAAGTGGGATGAAGCGTAGGCTGAGTGGAGCAATAGCAGTTAAACTTTTCCCACACGCTAATGCATTAATACATCATTTTGAAAACCGGGCCGGTATGTATGACGAGTGTCAGGTTGGTTTCAAAGGTAATACTTTCATTTTGTTGAGCATTAAACCTGTATGGAGGTTGAGATAAAGGAGTCAAACTCGCATGCTGCAGAAGAGTAATGGAACTCATCGCCATATAATCAGAAAATAAAAATGTAGACACATTTATTTACTTAGATATAATTGTATAAATGGGAATAGTAGGAACATAAATTAGGATAAATCTTCACATGCTATATAACATGTTGAGAAACTGTGTTGTCATAATGATGTATCAGTTTCCTAGCAACCGACCATATTCACCACTCTTCCTCTTGTCTTTGCTTTTTTTTCTTAATGGGAGCTGATGACTGCAGGACCGGCAGCGAAGCAGTGTATGATTAAAATCAGATGCTACACAACACTTCAGACGAGGGAGGGGACAACAACGTGTGTTTTAGAGCTAAAAATACACCGGCTGTTTTTTTTTGTTTTGTTTTTTTTACTACTACTCTCCTGACAGTGTATCACCACATCTGATGATCCACTGCAGCAACTCAAAGTGTGTTTCCTCGGGTTAGGAGTGGGGAAAAAAGGAGATAACATGGGAGTTGTTGCATTGGGGTTTAGCAAGTATTGTCTGAACTGCTGGTTCCAGTGTGGTCCACTGTGAATACTTAAATTTTTGTTATTTCGAAACAAATTTTACTGAATCTTACAGTGTTGGTTTATATAACTTATACAACTGGGAAAAAAAACATTTTCTTTTGAATAGCACCACATTCATAATGAACATGCATTTGTGAGATGAGCGACAGAGTAGATCATGCGGCTTACCTTTTCAGTTAGCTTGCGTTGTGAGCACATGGTTCACCAAGGTGCTGAGAAGCAGTTGTATGATTGGCTCCTAATACAGAGAGATATCTGCAACCGGCCACAATCTCGTGTATCCATAGCTTGGCACCAAACTCTATCTTCCAAGATGACAATGCTCCTCCCCACAGAGCAGAGGAGATGGCCCGATAGCAGGCCTGGTCTCAATCCCATTGAACACTTGAGGCTTTCTGTTTGACCGCAAATACTGGATAAAGAATGAAATATCGTCCCAAAGCAGTGTGTGAGCAGGCTGCTGACCATGAGGAGGAAGTGCCAGTCAGTTGTGGATGGGTTTGGTTTGTCTACAAATCAGTGAGGCTCTCTTTTGTTAAATGATTAAATTACAATAACAATATTACTTATTTCCTTGTATGTGTTTGGTGGATCATCCAATCCACCATACAATGCCAGACAAGTGTCAACAATACATAAATAAGGAACATTTTGCTCCAAAATAATCAACTTTATTGCTCATCCCATAAATGCTTGTCCCCATGACATCCACATTTTTCTTTAATTCAAGGGGTGTAAAGTTAAAGAGAACAGGGTTTTTTTTCCAGATATTTACCATACAGCTGTCTATTCACCCCTGATAAGGGTTTTATATGATGCAAATATGGAATAAATAACCATGACATGGAATATATTTTTACCTTTAGAGTCTATCTTTCCCTCTCGTTATCATGCATATAACCACACTGATTTTATGTTCTGCGCTCGGACAATATGTAAATCCCACTTAATGGTACGCATACATATTATTTGTGTACACAGATGAAGCCCTGAGGCTGCTGCTACTGATCCCACGACTCCTCTTGTGTTGGATCTTTTTTTATATTAAATTTTTTAAAGATCTGCGTAGCATCAAGTTAGGAGTTTATGATTTGCAGATGAGCAGTTAATCCAGCTCAATCACAATTTAACACCCAACACACATCAGTGGTTTGATAATGTGTGTTGGTGTTGTGAAACTATACCATAAATATGACCTCAACACTGAGTTTGTCTGGATTAATATATGATTAAATACAAACAACTGACGCTCTTTGTGGGCAAGTTACCCTAATTTTACTTTGGAGAGCAGCAGCTGCAAATTAGGAGATTTTTGTCTGCCATGACTACTTTTAACAATGATTCCCTAAATCGTGATGCAGAGTTGTATGAAAAGATTTTGATAGTACTACAAAATCCTGTTTTTTAGGTGATCATAAAAATAACTGATTTATGCCTCTCGACAAAGATGTTGGTGGTTTGGTGGCCGGGTGGGAGCGTCTTACAGGCCAGTTTTGGTCCTCGGGTCTTATGCTTGACATTCGTGCTTTAGTCTGTCAGTTTTATCAATGAAATACTATGTTACATTGATACGTTGAGATACATTTGGTCCATTGTTTGGTTTTACGTCACCATATAAATATCCAATTGTAATGAAAAAACAAACTTATTACACACATTTATCAGCTTGTAGTTATTATTCATTACTTCTTAATACCTTCATTGTTTACATTTTTGTACCTAAAACAAATCAGGTGCACTCCAACACGTCTCTCTTTTCCCTCAAAAAGTCACAAAAGCACGTGAATATTTGCAGATGTGCACGGCTTTGTGTCAGTCTGCCAAATAGCCGCGATGTCCTCACAGGGGAGATGCAACAAACTGGTCCACTTCCTGATTTCCATGGCAACCTCCCATTCCATCACTGTGTGATTTTGGATGGGAGACTAACTTTCACCCTGTCTGCCATCTGTCTCTCCAATATGGAGGTTTGTTTTGTTTTTGTTTTTTTTTGTTGGGTTTTTTTTATTTTATTTTTTTTGCTTTTTCTGCCTCTGAGGTGGAAGCAGAGGAGGAAAAGTGTTGGCAGAGCACCAAACAGATCCCCTCCACTTGTTTGTGTAAATTATTCATGGTCTTGATGCATTATGCATCAGGTATCAGACACACGCAAATCAAGCAGTACTGTTTCATGTTTTGTCTTCATGTAAGCAGGTAGTAATTTGGCAGCTCCATAGTCACAGCGAGTCCAGTCTCGCACCCATACAGCTATTCTGGGCTGTGCGCCTGACTGAGGCTTACCTCTGAATACAGAGCTGAAGCTGTGATTCCTCTCGTGTGTGGCTGTGGTGAAATTATTGATTGGCAGCACAGAAGGTCGTTTGGCTGCATAATGTTCCTTATACTGTAAGATTTAGTAATACGGTAATGACAATCGAGTGAACAAACAAGTTGGACAATATCCCAAATGTGAAGCCAAGAGAAATTCAAAGTTTTACGCACGTCCTCAATTGTGTCCTTTTCCTGTGATAACTTTGCACCGACCACATAAACACAGGAAGCGCACCTTGTAGGAAACCAGGCCTGTGAAATTTGTCCTTCACATACTTTGCGTCCCTGCTGGAGAGAAATTAAATGTGGATATGTGGTGCGTTGTTTCAGGCGATATAGCGACAGAGAACAATCTGGTAGCTTTTGCTATGGGCCTTGAAGCAGTAACCTCACACAGTACCCTGCATTTGAAGCCATCCCATACAGTTCAACAGCATGGCAATGTGGGATTAAGTCAATTACCCAATCTCAGCGCCGACACTACTTGACTTCGAGGCATTGACACACATTTCCAATAAAGCGAGGCTGCGAGAGCTCAGGGCAGTCGCGCTGTCTAAAGTGCACGAGGGCAGGCGTGTCGATATTTTGAGCCTTTTTTGCACACTGTATCTAACCTCACAATCCTGCAGACTCTGCTTAAGGAAATAGTCCACGATTTTAGACTTGACTGGTTCTGAACATGAAAAAAAAAAAGGACAGAGCTTGTCAAGGAGAAATTTGCATGTAAATAAAATAATAAATTCAGCACATTTAATTATGTTTTTGCCATTTAGGAGCAGGAAATGCATCTTCTGCCCAAAGATTTGCGGTTTTTTACATTTTACATCGATTCGCCTGGGCCGACTATTAAGAGCAGTCTGTCAACTCCAATTACTACCAGGTCTCTACAGAACCACCACATATTGACAAACAATTACAGTGTATCACTTTATGTATAAATGTCTGCATTTTCTCTGTTTTTTAATATAAGAAATATAAATATGTTGTGAATATAATTTTCAATTTGAGGTAAAGGTGATTTTCTCAAGGAGGTCTGAGCAACAATACAACCGATGGATACCTTCCTCAACAAAAAGTCTCATTACCCTGCTCCGTATGGGACGCTAAAGGGTTACTCTACTTCATTTTTAATTCAATATCATTGATATAAGAAAAAAAAAAATCAATGAAGCTGTCTGATAAGGAGGCCTCAGAAATACACAAATCCAAACCTAAAATCTCAGTCCCAGATATAACAGAAGCCTCCAGTGAAGTCAGGAGATTTGGAGAGCAGACTTATGGGATTGTGACCATTTTGAACCTCTGAGCATCCATCTATCTTTTATACCACTGCTGATCCCAGCTGACTATGGATAAAGGGCAGAGCCAGACGATCATCTCTCTTCCAACAGTCCCATTCTTATTTCACACAAACTCTCTTGACAATGGAAATAAATAAATGTAACGTATGTAAATGTGTGCAGTTAGTAAAAGCATTAACGTTGAATAAACCGCTGTGAAGCTGTTTTGGATGAGGGATCATATAATTTGACACGCAAAATGGTACTTTTCTCTGTGTCCTCAGCAGGCTCATAAATTATTGCATTTTAATCCCAAAGGTTAGGAAATGTGCATCTTTCGTTTAAGTTTTACAATCTGTCAATACAAAAAACCCATCGGTAAAGCACTTGCAGCCTGTTACTTTTCCAAAGGGAAAGAAGAAGAAACTACAGTTTAAGCACAACTTAAACCTCTCCCGCGAGAATTATCACCCGCATTCAGGAAATAAGTGAGGACAGCTCCTGGTCCCCAATTCATCAGACTGTCCAAATACAATTGCACAGCCGGGCGCAGATCAAGCACACCATTTATTAACTTGAATCTCCTGGTGTCAGGCACAACACCTCATTCATCCTACCACTGTGCTGATCTCATGGGCCTTTTACTCCAAGACAAGTGGATAGATCCTCTCGTTCAGGACCTGTGGGTGTCTGGCACATATAAATTGCAAGTGTTTTGGTGTGGAATTTTTTTTTTTCTCCCCCCCCCTGTGAAAACACTCAACCTCTTTGCTCCCTTAGGGAGGCAAAGTGCATCCAGCCTGGCAACCATTATTAGAGGGAAAAGACCTGGTATTGACTGCAAATAGAGATGTGTTAAAATTACATGTAATTATTTTAGTTTCACATATGTATGATGGCTCAATCAATGCAGCACGGGTCCAGATATACATTGATACTGCAGACCTTTTATTATTGTTGGAATGAGTCCTGCAATTTAAAGAAATTGCTTTTTTTTTTCCATGTTCAAGGGATCAAGGCATGTTCTATCCTTTTATTCCCCTTTTTGACATAATTTCAACAACAATGTTAAAAGAAGATGGAACAGGCAAGTTAAAAACATTTTTTACATCAATGATCACAAAATGACTTGTGTGCAATAATATTAATAAAATGATTAAATTCCTGGAGCCGGACAGATCTAGATGGGAAAAGTGAAAGCTACCAGAAAGTACTCTAGTTTCCTCCCTCATTCCCAAAAACATGCACCGGGCGTCCCTGAGCAAGAGCCTCAGACCCCCCAGCTCCCCCAAGCGCTGCTCTGTGGCTGCTACCGATGGGTCAATTTGGAAAGGAATTTCCCCTGGGGGATTAATACAGGACTATAAATAAATAAAATAAATCAAAATGCCACTTGTGTTTGTAGTTGAGGTTAATTCTGAATAGGATGGGTCAACTGCAGGGGAATGATCTCCTCAAGGGGATCACTGAAGCAAATACTGCAACATCACTGGTATGCACACAATTTGGGTAATGTACATACATTTTCTTTATTTCAGTTATACCATTTTGTTACAGCTCAACAATAGGAATTTTATTTGGAGCTAGCATGGATATATATATTAAAAACATGATGTTAAATAGCTGAAATACCTGTGCTTTCTACCTGCACCTTTTTAGATAAAAAAAAAAATCCATATCTTGACTAATGCAACACGACATCAATGTTTTATTTGATCTCTATATACCCTTAGAAGAGGCAGACTAAGGCCATCGATTTAATTTCTGAGCACACGATGGCCTTGACTCTGAGACTCAAGAAATCTTTAATCTTAGAGGTTGTTATGAGTTCATGATAAACACTATATGGTATTATTGTTGGCTTCATCTTACATCAATACACGTCCAACTCATTACTTTTAAAGCAAACATCTTGACTCAGTTGGCTGTTTCAAACTCCTTCTAACCACCTTGCTTCACTTGAGGTTAACAGTGAGCCTCCAGCGCACTTCACCAGCAGTCATTTACTCTACAACTCTAATATATTGTTGGAGCAAAAGCAGAGATAGTTCAAACTTTTGTTCACAACCATAAACAAACCCTCACAGCAAATCGCTTCTCCTTCTCCGCCTCCTCCCTCTCTTCATCTCTCCGTTTCCTGCGACTCTAAACGTGACAGATATAAATGGAAATGTCAGCAGTGGAGCAGCTACCCAACCCTCAGCGCTGGATAATGGCCGATCTGCTGGAGAATTCCAAAGGGGTTTTGTCTCTAAACCCCATATCCTCAATTACCAACCCACCAACATGCTGTTTGATGGAATTCATAGTGCAAAGACGATCTACGGAGAAATAATTTGACACCATGCCGATGCTCTACTATTACCAACCAGCGATGATGTCTTAAAATTTCCAGTCTCCCAAATGATTATGAATATTTTCAGGACATAATGGAAAATACTGCAAATTATAGTTCGGGTGTCTGTTCAGTGTCTGTTATGCCCCATCGTGTACACAGCACCTCCAAAAGGCTGCGTTTCTGTCTCTAAGCGGACTGTGACTATCACTTATCTTCAGAGAGCTGTGCATATGCTGCTTCACAGATGTATCTCCTGTGACCGTGAGGTTTGTTGTCACTGTTGCCAACGTGTAACACAGATGAAACCCTTTGGCAAATATGCTTCACTGTGATTGGATTAAAGAAGCCACCTGCCAATGTTTGTCCCTCTGATGAAAGTCTCGGCTACTGCGATTTAGAGGAGGCTGGTTTGTGGGGGAAAAAAAGGTGTTTCTACACCTAAATATCTTTCCCTTAATTAAGACCACAGACGGAAGAAAAGTGAATAGATGTTTATAGTCGCTCCGTTCATCTGCGCAGGGGAAATTTGTGTCAGGGAATTTGCTGGAATGGTCTAATGAAGAGGAATTGTTCCTGTCAACTAGCATTAACCCACACGCTGCAAGATGCAAGCTGTGAAATCCATCATATTGCAGGAGGTAATTATGCATGGATAATTGCGTCATGTACATAGCATTCCTACAAACGCAAATAGGGTAAATGCTTCATTCGGTACTGGGAAGTACATTGTTCTACAAGCCAGACATAACAGAGAGTGGGCCTCTTGAGGCCTGTGAATTACAAGCATGAATTTGGAAATTTTTCTAAGGCAACAAGCTAATTGTGAGCTTTTTGTTACAGGGCGTCCCTGTTGCATTGTACCCATAGTGTAACATGAAGGCATGCAACCTAATTCAAAAGGCAGTGCTGGTTACAAATCCACCTGTCAGCTTCATTTTAAACCTGAATGCAAGCTGGGATTTTCAGCACACAATTTAAAACCAGCAATTTCCACCTCGTGGTGACAATGGAGGATCATTGTGGTAGATCACCACAGTGGCAAGCTTGGTTATTATGAAAAACATTTATTATCATGAACATTTCACAAGAAAAGCGACAACGGACACCTGGAGGCACAAACAGGAAAGTGAGAGAAGAGCAATCAATAAGTCAATATGGTTTATCTCCTGTGGGCTACGGCTGTCTGCACAAGTTTCACGGCAGACTGTTGAGTGTTTGTGAAGGTATTATACTCTGGACAAAAGCAGTAGATGGACTGACGGACATGACCAACACGACGGACACAGTCGTACCAAACCAACTTGACTTCAGCTGACGAAAGACTCATAGATAGAACACAAAAAATATTTGTAACTATTTAAAAATATTTCATCTCAGCTATTATGAAAACAGAAAAACCTGAAAGAAGTGATACTTTTGTTCTGACATCTACTGTTGCCAGACTGCAGACGAGTTTTGAGTTAAATGTCATCACAAGTTCAAGTCGTTTCTGCCCCGCTGTGCATTCCTTTTTGTTCCTGTGTGGAGAAAAATGCCCCCTTTGGTGTTTCCGTGGAGGAAATGAAGTGAGATGCATCCTGGGTAATGCCAGGGGCTCCTTACCTTTCTGAGTTTGACATCATGCTCGGTATTACAATGATAATGGAATTCTACTGCCTGGCAGAGGCATTCACCATTCTGACAAGTGAAAGTCTGGCTCGACATTTTACACTTTCTCAAAAGTAGATATGTCTGGCTGCTTTGCATAAAGTTATAACACGAGCATTCAGCCGCTCCTTTTGAATCAGCACACTTTTTACTAAAGCCTTTCTGAAGACGTATATCATCGCTGGTACTTGTACTCATTATTGGCCTTTGCCTCAGTTGAACCAAACTGCAGACAATCCATTTGCAAAGATTACTCTGTCCAACATTTTCACAGAATATATCACTCAACCTCTCTGCAGGAATGCAAAGAAAAATACATTGGTTCTTTATGAGACACAATGACTCAGACAGAGATTTTATCTTTGTCAACTTAATTGCCCGAAAGGACCAAATTACTGTTGTTTAATGCCACATGCTATTGAGTTGGCAGTGATGATGGAGGCTCTCCTGTTAGAGGTAGCTGAGTCAGCATTTGATTTACATTTGTGTGACTCAAGCCACGTTTCAAACTGACTATTGTATAGTATTGTATCTCATTGAGTAAAAGATCCAAACTTTTGAGCTGAGTAACTATTTGTTACTTCTTAAGGTTACCATAATTTCCAGACTATAACCTGCTACTTTTTTTAAATGCTTTAAACCCTGCAGTTTAAACCACAACTTTTCTTCCTTTCCCTTTCTTTTTTTTAAGGGTTTTATTTATACTGCAGTATCTCAGTCAACCATCTCCATGATTAAACCTATTGAGTCGCATTCGCTTATGTCTTTTTTTTCTATGGGCAGAGTGGATTGTTGTGCAAAAATCAGGGCACATTTAGCCCAAAACGGCTTGAAAGGTTATAATAAATAATCATAAAACACACCATCAATAAGCTGACACATTTTACTGAAAAAGGAATCTACTGCTGCCTTGCACAAAAATCAAAAGGCAGCTGCTCCCAGCTCATGTCACCTCTGCAAGATGCATTGAGGAGGCTTCCTTGCGACGCTTGAGCACATTTATCTGCATCCACAGTGAAGATTCGCCAAGCCATATTTCCCCCTCTGACTGCACTTTTAGAGCAGCTTAATCCCAAACCCCCTTGCCCCCCACTCATCACTCATTAAGTCGTTCTTTTGGAACACCAAATGTCTTTCCGGAGCAAATCAATGACACTGAGCAATTAAGATCCTCCGGTGAACTCAGTCAGGGGCAAAATGAAGACCGATAGGAGCACATGGCTGAGATGAAGTTTGAATGAGTCACCTCTGAGGAGAATCGGCGCCTCCGCCATCCCACCTATGCTACATTAGAGGGGCATAAACATGGTTTTCAAAAGGGCAGGTGGTTTGAAGAAGATGTCTGGAAGCAAAAAGCATGACAGACTGAATAAATGGGTGCAATGGAAACTTCTAGATCCACAACAATGCAAGATGATTTACCAGTAAATGCTCTGACCAATGGGTTAAATAGAAAGTGTGACGGAAACATATATAGTTTAAATGTCAAATAAAAATTACATTAGTATTGAGCTGTTACCTTTTGTCGTGAGACCAGTATACTAAAACTTAAATTGGACGGTCACTGTAATCCCTTTGGCCCTAAAAGTGGCTCTGGCACTCCACAGATTGATTGTTAGCCGTAAAAGAATAACAATATCAAGCAGGTCAAACTGCTGGAGGAGATTAAAGTTGTGCGTGCTTGTGTTTGTGTGAAGTCTCTCGACGATAACAAAGAAAGTCCTCTCCTTGCTCCTTTTCACTTGTGTGAGCACACGCACACAAAAACACATCCACATTTCAATCATGCTCTGCACCGAGGTGATCCCTCCTGTCCCACTCATATTTTGCGTGCTACGAAAGTACAGCTCTGGCGGCCGTTGACCAAACAAGTTTCATCACTTCCAGGGGTTTAATGATACAGAAAAATATATCAAATAAGGCCCAGCATGCTGAAAACTTTTTGAGGGGAATAATTAAATCATGGAAAATAAACGAAGCATATCAAAAGATGAAATTTGAATGAGATAAATGTGGGGCTTTTTGCAGTTTAGCGACTTTATTAAGGTCAGCATTGACTGAGTACCGACATAATACAACCTGTTTGGTCTTTTTGTCTTCATTATATTGTTTGACAGGAAATTACAGGTTAACACAGACTGAAAACAGAAATGTCAAACATTCTGTTTACTCTGAGCAACTTTAACAAGTGTGTCTCACATTCTCTTGTGATTGCTATTTTTGACCACATTATCATTTAAATAGGGCTTCTATGCATTGCATTGATACCCCCCCCCCCCCCCCATTCCGAGTTACTTGCGTCATTGTCTCTCATCCTCTGCTGGTTTTTCCTCTTAAATCCCACTGTCTTTGCTGTCTCCAGGTTTGTTTTTGCTCTACATGCAGACAAATTTTCTTTGAATCAGCAATTGAAGGTCAACAGACGACCGCTACCTTGAGAATATTTATGGTTCTGCTAGCATCCATCAAAGAAACCACTGAAGGGATTTTGAAGATTTCATTGCCAAAATATTTTCTGACAAGAAAAGTGTATTCTCCAGAACAGCTAAGACAGATAAGCCTGTACTCTCCTTGGGAAAAATAGTAGAAGGTATTCTCGGCAGTTCTTACCCTGATATCGGTATTCACCTCTGTCCTCACACTATCAGATTCATAACTTTGAAGTTCATAAGGTCTCGATCACAATCCTGGTGCAGATGCTCCAATTTTGGTGGAGAAAAGTGAGGGGGAAAAAGTGAAAAAGCAACCTGAGAAAGAACAACAAGAAAAAGTTAGATGAATACAAACAAAAGGAAGACAGACGCTTAATGTGCATTTTTCTGTCCCACTGTGTTTATTGTTGGAGTGTCTGTATCATTTTCTCGCTGTCGAAGCCTCCTCCTCTTCACAGCATATTGCTGAAAGTAAATGCCACTGAACTGTGAAGAGCTCCATAATTCCATTTCAGAGGTGATTGGAACTTCTATTCTTGAAGTGCCATATCTGCAAGGCTTCTACCTGCAGTCACTAAAGTGACAAAGGACATTTTCCACTCACTGGTTTGTGACACAGTCCAACCCCCTTTTTTTCCTTTTCTGAGTGAGCCTCAAGTTTGAGAAAAATGCCGCTGATATAATGCTTTTGGGTGTACTCTTCAAGTTTCTCCTGGGGGGGAAGACAAAATGAAGGGGTTTTATGTTTGCTTTTAAGATGGGAATGTGTGCATAATCAAAGGTGTTGATATAGTTGCCGTTACATTTCCAGTTTCTAAACAAAAAGGCAAGTTTTTCAGAAAGGTTGAGGACTATGTTACTGTTATCTTTTTCAATTACCCCTGTCTGAAACCAGATTATAGATGGGATTTTAAATATATATATTTTTTTTAATTGTTGTTATATCTGTGACGCACAAGCTGAGCTACTGGTATTGTGTAAGTCGGGCTGATATGTGTGTGTTCATGATCTAATGACAGCGAGAGAAAGCAGCGAAGCTAAACTGCTAGCAGATGGAAAAAGGTGAGTTTGTGTTCATATAATGAAGTAAATTCTCTTCATTATTATTCAGTTTCAGCCCATGTTAACTTCATTTAAATACAGTGTGTTTATAAACCACATTACAACAATCATGACATTTTTAGATTGAGAGGCCTCCAGTGAAAATGATTGTACCTTTAAACAGCAAGTGAATAGAGACCGCTTAAAAAGATGACTCATTAACATAAACCAGCATTTATTAATGTAAACAAATACAAGGAGATGCTTTATTAGTCAATTTTAGAAAAAAAATGTTTTTGTAATGAAACCACACACATGCGTGACTCTCAACTATAACACTATCAACTCATCGGAAAATATGGACCAGGAGTCGTGCCACTGTAGAGGCTGCCATTGTTGTTGTTATTGTCCATCTACTTGCACATGTGCAGAAAAAAAAAATATTTACTATGGCTGTGGTGCATGCACAGTAGCAGTTGTGCTCACCCCTGTTTCCATAGAGACAGAGTTGGAGGCATTAAAAAAAAAAAAAGTTTTAAAAAGCTGAGAACACTGTTGCCGTGTAAACGGACACACAAAGAGCAACAAAAGTTTTTCACTTCTTAATGTATGACAACAGTAATTGATTACCAAGCTTACTGGCAATTTTTAATTGTAACATGTGATATCGACAGTGGTATTCAATAATTTTCACTTCATCAGTAAATAGCTGAAACTTGACCACATTGATGAGAAAGAAAAAGAAAGATAATAGCAGAATTTTGACCTTTTGTCCAGCCTTGAAAGCATTTCACTGAGCGTTACAGTAAAACAGGCTTTTGTTGCATCCTGACCACTTCTTTCACTGAGTATTGATGGATACGGCCTTTGTCTATTTAAGTGGCATGTCTGACACTGCATCTCCAGCTTTTACACCCCGGCACTCGTTTAAAAGGAGGATCTTTAGTCTTTATCAGAGTTCACCCAGTGCTTGCATCGGCTTTCCTTATGCTACAAGGAATAGTGAGGGCCATAAATTGTGATGCAGTAAAAGATGTGAGTACAAGGAGAGCGGGATGGAGAAAAAAAGCATGTTTGAAGAGAACAAAGAGTGAGGAAGAGAGTGGAGGGGACAAAAAGGAAGAGAATGAAGGAACATTGAATTCTCACCAGAGCATATTATGAGTGAAATGGAGGGTTGGCTGTAAATTACAGGTAATTTGTGTCAAACGCTGGAAGATTTAAATCACTGGAATCAATGTCAAGGAGAGGAGTGAAGGTATTGCACCGAGTCGACATTACAAAGCGCGGAGAGGAGGGGGGGTGACGATAATGGATGGGTGGAGATGTGCAGTTAAAAGCACAGAGCTTGGGAGGAGGTCAGGATAAGAGACGGATGATTTTTCACCCGTCTCCCTCTGCCTGTTGGCAGGTGTATGCACGCGTCATTAAAGAATTGAAAAATGTGGGAGGAGGTTGTAATGACTCGCTAATGACCTTGACCGCCGGCTTTAGAAACGAGGGTCCTTGTCTAGCTACCTGTGCAGCGGGAACATTGTCAACATAATTAACTTCAATACTGCCTGAAACACGAGTGAGTACGGCAAAAAGAATGAAATATACAGTGTCAAAACACCCTATGTTCATCCAGGGCTCCTTCTTGTCGAAACTCAGAAGTCAGAAATCTTCATGTTTACTTGTTTATTATTATTTTTTTTTCATATATGCCATTCATTTTCAAGGTTTCCAGCCTCGCTGTTTACATCTGAAATCAGCTGCCTTTGCCTCGCTTATTTGCAGATGGATATTTTCCCGAAGCGGATCGATTTATTTATTTATTTATTTATTTATTAACAGAAACACGCCCAAGTTGTCAGAATATGCTAACTTTTGAAAAATGGACCTTCGAGGCATCGGGCCTCGTCATCCACTTGCTTTATGGCGGCCCCGTGTTTCTGTCCTGACTTCACCCGTCGTTTACAACTGTTGCAATGAATTACAAATTTCTCACCAGTTCCAGAGCATTCCTGTTACTGCAGATAATAAGACGATAGTGCTCGGCTGGCATGGCGCCCGCAGGCCTCAACAACAACAACAACAACAACAGTGTGTGTACGTGTGTGACGCTTCATTTGGAGTATTTTTCACAATGCAAATGTCGGATTATAAATGTGGCACATTAGCATACGGGCATGAATCAGTCTGGCTGATAACACCACAGAGTCTCATTTTGAATTCAGAAATTAAAATGTATCTTACTAATTTGAATGTTAAATAATTCAATGTGTAGATTCATTTTTAATTATAAAATCAAATTTGGATGATGTCCATAATCCCTGTTCTGTTTCTAACTTAGTGTTTAGGCTACCAAAGAAAGCTTTTTGAATTTACATGCTTGGCAGCCCTCAGCAAATAGCCGGCCCGTGCTGTTTTATCTATCTCACCTGTCAGAGAGCAAGAACACAAGGCAAAGAGAGAGCCAGGAAATGAATTACAGGGCAAAATGGAGAGAGTCATCTATTGCTGTGACAGAATACTCTCCAAGTGGAGATAAGGAAATCCCATTTGTAGGAAACGGCCCACTCAGCACTTTTCAACATAACCCGTTAACAGAGCAGGTCAGTCTGCAGGTCACCATAGAGATAATGCTGCTTTGATGGCGGCATGCAAAATATACGTGTAGCCGGATATTGTCAGTATTTAAACGTGGTTATCTATGTAATACAGGAAATGGAGCTCTTGTTGGAGACACGCTTGCCCGGCGACAGCAATGTCAGGTTTATGTAAAGTTACGGCAGCAACATGTGGAGATAAAAGGGAGGCCTAAAAATCCCCTGGTGGAACTTATTTGCATTTCAATGTGCGGTAGCAACAGTTCATGTACAACACCAGTGTGTTTTCAGCTCTTGAGGATCACAGGAAGCTTCAAATTGGGCTTTCCCTGTGGAGAAGTTTTGATGATGGATTATTTCAGGCTGAAGGGAAGAGAGAGAAGCATTTCTGAAGTAGATTTGTTGCCCTGTTGACTCAGTCTGTGCAAGACTCCCACCTCATAAAACCCCATCTAAGAATAAATAGGAATTTAAATTTGTAATTGTATCTCCACTGTTGGGATGCAAATCATAACTGTGCACGTTTGAACAAAATTAGTATCAGCAGAGGGGCCTGGAAGTCACTTCTGACCTTTTACTTCCTCTATTTATTTGAGCACTTTGAAGATCACTTTGGCCATTTAGCTCTCAATTTATCTCCCCTCTGTCTTTTTCTTGTTTAATTACAGCCCCTGATTGGGAAGGAATCAAAGAGAAACAATTAAAAGCGAAGCCTTTTTAAACCACTCGATCCCATTTAATGAATGAATATGGAGTACAAACCAGCAAGAAACTTTCTACAAAGTTTTAATGGAAGAATTAACTGAGATGGAAGATTTAAACCCCCTACCAAAAAAAAAAAAAAAAACGATGTTGGTGGTAATGATGCACTTTATATCTTAGATCGAGGAGGAATTCTTAAGATGGAGTTAATATTGAGTGTGACTTTCACATGAACTGACATGTGAAGCGTTGCAGACCAAGGGCTGAGACTTTGATGTTGCTTTAATCAGCATCCGCAGCGACGGAGCAATTTTCCATGAATTGCACGAGTTTCATTGAGGGCGACATTCGAGATGTCCTACCAGTCCTGCAGCACAAACGAAGGAGCACACCCTATGTTTCAGGCATATGGACAGATAGATGAGCCACATGAAGAATTTCTAAACGGTGACACCGTGTAAATTTGACAAGGTGATTTAGCAACGGCCAAGCTGGAACTTCCGGGTTGATGATGTCCACGGGTGCCTTGCAAATCAATTTGTTGTGCCACAAACTATAATCTCAGTTGAGCCATTTGCCGTCAGCAATATGTCAACAGGGTATAAAACCTGAAATTATATTTTTTTTCTTTGAGATCCCACGCTGCTGTTGATGCTTTATGACTGTGTTGAGGATTAAATTGTTCAATACAGAGACGAGAAAATGTATTGAGTGGCTGGAGGAGGTGTGTATTTTATATTTGTCTGCTTCAATATTGTGCCACCATAAATTTGTTTACACATTCGTATTATGTCCTTTCATTTTAAGTTGGTGCAAGGTAGGGTTGATGTTGGACTTTAATTAAGGTTTGTATTACACAAATAGTAGCTCTACATGTAATGTTCTTTATAGTCAAATGAATGTGTGCATATGTTAATGGGAAAAAAAACACATCTGCAATGAACACATATTTGATAGGATATTGATTCTGCCCTTTATGTCAACAGCTTATGCAAGCAAGATGAGTTTTACTGTAAAATATCATGAACCTATATGTCCATACATTGCAAAAGCTATTGTTGGTATGTTTCATTTAATAATTGTGTTTGAGCGGTGGCTGACTTTAGCAGCAGTCATGCTGTTATCATGCACAGGTAGCAAATTAAAGGTTTACTTTGCACAGGGAAAACAAATGGTGAATTGACATATATGGCATGTACTGATTTCATTTAAAGTAAATGAATTGTTATTGCTGAGGATACACAGTTTCTGACCTGGAGGCTTCGGTGGGAGGTTAAACAGTGTTTCACACAAAGAGGAGACTTATGGAGCTGACTGAAATGATGCTATATTTAACCCAAACAAAGGGAATGTGGGACTATCATAGCAGAGAGACTCAATATTAATGTATTTTGGGGAAATGATTGTGCGACCGTCATAACCAAATAACAAGCCGACTGTTCTCGACACTGTGTGTTCAATCAGGTCCTACAGCCACGCACAGCTTTGTTGCTGGGTGCATTCACTGCACATCATCAGCAGCATCAACTCACTGTTGCGTTACTTTAATGCGTCTCCCATCTGTCCCGACGAAGCGTCCCGCGGGGCAGGCGCAGCTGACCGTTCAGCCAATCACACTCACTCATATCTCATGCTAAACAAAACGCGATCGGCTGGAAACAAACACGTCACATGGGAACAGATGCCTTCAGTATTCACAAAAGAACTGTCCGGCCGACTGCAGCAAGCTGATTACAACCACAATGGTCAAATTATCATGCATTCTCCCTTTCTTTAGATTTAAAAAAAAAAAAAAAATAGAAAGAGAGAGTTGTGTATTTCTTGTCTGCTGCAGCAGCCTCAAAGCTCTTCATGCTTTTCGTCACGTTCATAAATGACGGCAGCTGCGAGGCATTCGGCGTCCATTGGGAGCAACCCAGAGTGCAGCGTCTTGTACAAGGACACTTCAACATTTGAACTGGGCAAGATGGGGACACGTAACCAGCAACCGTGTGATTAGAGAACCAGCTTCTTTACTAACTGACCTCCAGCCACTCCAGAGTTGTAGTCATACACTGTACAGATGATCAAAATGATCATACAAATATGGCAGTTGTCATAAATGTGGCAACACTGAGATGCAATCTTTCCTTTGGATTTTTTTGTTTGGAGTCTTGGGTTGTATTGTTTTCAAATCACAGATAACATGTCAGTATTTAGCTGACTGTGACCTCACAGATTTACTGTGAACATACATATTTAGTGCCAAATGTGCTGAAATGGAAAAACCAAGCAAAAGTGTATATTCCGGTGCAGTGGGTCATTTCACACTTCAAATTGTTCTTCTAGTTGGGAAATTATTCAGTGAAATTTGAGTATGATTGAAAAGAAAATCGCAACAAACTACACATTTACTGAATAATGTGAAGGCTATCTTTTGCTGGTGATTTATTTCCAACATAGGTGTTGAAACGGGGTAGAACAAGTAGGAAATTGCCTGGGGCCCCTCAGAGAGTAGGAGCGGTTGGCAATTTCAATGACCGCGTTCAAATACTTGAACACTATCTGCAATGACAACAATATATCAGAAGATATTGGAGGAAAGTTAGGTTTTGATATTTTTTTTATCATGCAGCTTATATTTGTATTTATCTTTAATAATATGGTGAAAAATAAGCATGTTAATAAATCATTACTAAAGATGGGCTCCTGATGCATCTCTTGCCTTGGGCAATCAAAGAGTTTGGAAACATCACTGGTTTCCATAATATAGCTTCTCCAAAAGTGCTTTTGCATGCTCAATTAAGTGATACATATTATACACAAGTAGTGCCATTTAATAAAGACATAAGGTCTAAAACTGTGAAAAGATACTTTGAGATTATCTGGCTGAAACATGCTCATCCAGTTTCAGATCAGACCGTTGAAATTATGAATGAAATTATGGGACGATTATCTGCACAGAACAGTGATACTGTGAGTAGCTCATCAGCAAACATTTCAATATCTCCCAAATACTTTATACTTTTCTGTGTTTTGTTTTGGGTTTTTTTTGCATTGTGGACTCGGTACTGTTTCATGGGCTGTGTTATGTGGCACCAAGATGTTTGCAGCGAATCAGCTTTTTACAAGTTATAAAGTAGGGCGTCATAGGCCCATGCACCAGTTCATTGCTTTTCCTTCCTGGGATGACTTTTGATGCATACTGACCACTGCAGACCAGGAACATCCAGAGAAACTGCAGTTTCAGAGCTGCCATTGAATCATCTGAAATTGACTCTCGTCAACTCATCCAAATCATCATGCTTGCCCGTTTTTTCTGCTTCAAACATATGAACACTGAGGGAAAAAATGTTCAGGTTCCACATTAAAAAAGGGATGATCGTCATGTCTCACTTCACCACGATGTTATAGCTGTATTTGGTTTATTTGTTTAACTGCTGACATTCGGTTCAATGCTGCAGTCTACAACCTGAAGTTGTGGAGCACAGCTATGATATATGGAAATACACAGTTTTTTTATGTTTGGCACAGCAGATAACCTTTCAGATGGATTATGTTCTTGCACTTTGAAGTGACATTTCATTAAAATCATGTTTTTGTATTAACTTACCTTTGCATCACATCCTACTGTGTCACCTGCTCAATACCTTTCACTGTAGGTGATAATTGTTCAGTTTTGAAGCTCAGTCGTCCATAAACTAATCAAAGATAATGCAAGAAGACAACGAAACTAGTGAGCTCAATTCCTTCATTTGTTATGTGGTCTTATTTAACTCTAAAGGTTAAATATGCTGTATGACTCAAACTCACTGTAAATTAAAGGACTGAGAACATTTTATCGAATTTTCAGGTGACATTTTAGAGCACTTGACTAAAACAGATCAGGTAGATAAGAAAAAAGGTTTTGTGAAGATGACATTTTCCCGGGTGTGGCTTTTTTTATGTTGTTGTTGTTGAAAGTGCATGATGCCTGTTCACAGTCACATTTTGAAAATAACATGTTTACCACAAAAGTTGAATGATGCTACATGGCTTTATTTGCCTGTCACCATGGTTACGCGTGTAACATGAATGGTGCTGGAAGCGGAGAGAGAGGAGATAACCAAGTCTATTCTGAATGCAGACATCAGAAAACCCATAAAATGGAAATGAACACAAGAGCGAAGGTGAAAAGATAGTGTGTTACAATCAGGTGCAAACATGAGGCCAGTGCCATTGATGGGAGCGACGTTCACTGAGGCGCCATTTACACACCACGCCTGCAACACTTCAATTCAGGGCTTAGTTATAAAGGTAAAGCTGGTTGTACACAAGGTTCTCCTTCATTTAACTTTTCTTTCATCATTTTCCATTCAAATATTACAGAAAGACTAAAAAGCCCCAGAGGGCAAAACGACACTAGGACTGTAGCTCCACGTGTAGAGCTACATCTCAAACGTAACCCTAAATCTCATCAAAAGAGAACTCAGGCCTCGCATTGTCAGAGTGCATCAAACATTTCTGAACTTGTCGAAAGTAGAAATGGAGAAACCAAATGATGGGAAAACTGCAGTCGGGAGAAAAATCCTGCAGGGAGTCTGATCTGAAGAATGTAATCCTTCTACTTCTGTCCTACCACTGCTGACAGGATTTGGCATGTGCATTTCTTAGAACCAGACAGTTTATGGAGTATGGGTAAGTCAAACACTACCACAAAAGCCTCATTACAGTGTTTGACTCAGTTTGACTGTCCATAACAGACAAGATTCACAAGAGTGTCACACATTTGTCAGTGATGCCAGATATTTAAGAGTTGACGTTATCTTAGAAGAAGGGGCAGACTCGCTAAACAAGTTCAGTCATTCAAGTAGTGAAAGTGTTACAGAATACTTTTCACATTTGAATGACTGATATAATTTCATGAATTGCACTTGACACACAACACTTGTAGGATATGTTTTACTCTTCCAATAATATTATACACTTCCTGAATACAATGTTGATGATGGGGACAGTTCATGGTCTTCTTCTACTGGTATTCAACTGCAGTTGAATACCAGTATTTCTTGCATTGTGGCCACATGCCGAACAAGGTCACTTCATCTATCTGTAGTTGTAAAAACACATTATAGATGTTTGCAACTTTGCCTCTGTCAGTGTATTTTTCATGGCTACTATGGTAGTTAGCTGGCTTCACTCACAGGGAGAAGAGTCTCGGTCAGTTCCGGAAAGCAAAATTCCCACAATCCTGCAGTCAGGCTAGGTTATTTGGTGACTCAAAAGATGTGATGGTGAAGTGCATACGAGCGATTATTTTAATAGTGTGACAGTTGTCATCCTGTCCAGGGTGCTCTACGTTTTCATAACTATTTTTGTATGTACAGCATCTCAAAGTATTTAAATATTTTATGTTATTGAGGTGTTTCACCTTTTTTTTCCCAACTCTTTTAGAAGTTTTAACATGCACTTGTATTCCATTGTTGATTATAAGTCGTTGTGTCTTTTTTTATGATGCTATGATATAGATTACATGATCAATGACCCCACAGCCCTGATCCTACGGAGTTGCAAGATGTGATGGGTGAGGTTGTTGAGACACTTGTGACCTTTAGCTTCCTGCATATGAGCATATTTTCTGCTCCTGTTCACACTGGAGTCTTGGTGCGAGAGAAGTGGACCGGCAAATTTCAAGAGATATTTTCATGGCTTCTGGTTTCATGTGATGCCAATGTGAGAACTTGGAATTGCGAATGGCTACAAATATAGCATGATGTAAGCGGACCAAGGCGCGTTCACGATTTCACACATTAAAACACACATTTTATTTATTAATGCAAGATAAATACAACACATGCAATATGCATGGTTGAGAGAGTTCTCCACCAGTGCAGTAAGAATTCCTATGTTTTAAACATCTCCTCTGGTGAGGGCTACAGCTGGTTTCAGTGTGTTTTCTTTTAATTCTCTTTGCATGCATCCTCTGATCCAACAGGATCCAACTGGCCATGTTACGGCAAGAAATGTGACTTTCCTTCAGTCAAAATTATCTCCACAGCAAGCTGTCCACAGCAGCGGAAGACTCTGCTCCAGCCTGATCATATTACACACAGTAAGCACGAGAGCTCAGGAGCCTCCAAGGCTTCGGTGGAAAAGTCGGTTTGGTCCCTGCTGGGAATCCAAACGGAGGTTAAGGATTAGAGCGGTGAAGTGGGGCTCGGGGTGTGCTATGGTGGGGTGGTGGAGGGCCGAGAGCGCATGATCCATGCTTATCAGAAAGCCGAGGCTCTGGTGTCAAGGTCCCATCATCACCAGTAGCAGAGCATGAATGAATATGAGGCGATGCTCATGAATATTCTATTGAGTTGTTATCTGTCTCTTTCAACTTTTTCTTTTAGTCATGTTTCCTCCTCCTTGCAGAATTTCTCTGTGGTACTCTAATCTTTAGCATGTTCCTCCTAATTTTATCTTCCTCTGTTTCAAGCCTTTCTGTCTTGCTGTGGCATGTTTTAGGACATCAAGTCCTTTATCACAAGGGAGTACGGAAAAGCGCCAGATCACTTTCAAACCTAGCATGTCCCAAAGACTTCTGAAGTTGCAAAGATTACTCAAAGAAATATAAAGACCACAGAGTTCCGACAGTGTAGCAGTTGTTGAATCGTTAACTTTCAGTGAATCCTCGTGTTTAAGTTAAATTGAAACAAACATCATGTTTGATATAAGTTGCAGTGTATATTTTCACTGTTACTTTCCAATTTTCCTCCTCTTCCTAATCTTTCACAATCTTAACATGATAAACACATAACTAGTTTGTCCAAATAAATTCAGCCAGGTGATGTTTCTGAATGCCTATACCACTTCTTCTGCAATCACAAACAAAGGAAAAAAGTTGAGCCCATACTTCCTTCTCCTTTGGAGTCCAAAAGAATTGGTGTTTGATTTGTGGTGCTGTGGCATCCAATTGCATTTGGCGCTGGACTCTACGCAATTGTGCCATGGTCTGTGGGCCGTAAAATAAGCAGAGGGGCACAGCTTTGAATTTCAGTTACACAGGACCTCTGGGCAGGGCCACAACAATTGGTCGCTTCAAATGGAAGTGCAATTTGTAGGCGAAAAGGGCAACGGTATGCCAGCAGACACACAGAAACTGAAACACCCTGTGCCTGACCGGTGCCAGATTAGGCAGGGCAGACACAAAGCTGTCTGAGGAGTGAGGAATGATATCAATTACAGAATATGGTATAAAAAAGTTTCAGCATAACAATTTCTTCATATATCTCCAATGAATGATATCTTAAAAAAAATCTGAATCCTAAAATGACAGGTCAAACAGAGTTACATAATGTAATGCTAAATAATAGTCTTGTACACTCACACATTAATGACATGTATCCAAAACACTTTAGCAGCATGGTTGAAAGTATGTTGCTGCAACAGCTTTTTGGATTGCAGTGTCATTTGTTCAAGGATTTATGGCGCCGAGACAATTAATCCCTATGATGGCAATCCACCAGTGTTTCTCCTACACAGCTAACAGCTTTGATTTTCAGTAAAATTACTCAATATTCATCTGATGAATTGACATACAGGTTGGTACATTGCTGGTTTCCTGTTTAAGTTGACCTGCAATAACATTGTTCTGGCATTGATTCATCGTGTAGCAGTTGATGCAAATTCCAAGACTAATCCATGATTAATGATTTGCATTTCCATCAGCCTCAGCTTTACATTTAGGGATAATTAGAGATAAACATGAGCAAGATTATCTGCCGAATTCTTGTAATATTTCTAAAGAGTCCTTTAAATTTGAATGATTTCTTAGTTGAAGCCCCACCAGCAACTGGTTTCCACGATTTAGATTTTCTTAAAATACTGAATTACATGTCAAAGAAAAATCATTTTTTCCAGACATTTTCTGTGACCCACCAAGTTGTATTAAAGCATCTTTTTCTTTTATGTCAGCATGAGAGTTCGGTTGGTATTTACTGACATGCTTGCCAGTTTCTGAGCAGGGCCAAAAATGCCACTGGGTTCTCTTCTCTCTCGACCCTGAGCAGCATTGCACAACCCCCTCATGATGCACTCTGCAGGTGGTGGGCATATAGCACTCCATGCAGGCTGAGCCTTGCTCCTGGCAAGTTTATACCCTGGGTATTTTTCTTTATTTTGCTGTCCTGATTTTTTTTTTTTTTTTTGAGAGGGGGCCACTTGGTTTTCACTTCAGATCTTTGAGCTTCTCGAGGCTCTACTGGGATTGTACTGCTCTTAATACAATACCTCTGGGGCTCTGTAGACCATGTAAACCCTTCCAGTCCAACAAAGCTGTGATCCAGTAAATGACAAGCAGTCAGAGTAATGCAGTCACTGTTTGTACCAGACTATCAAAGAGGTGAGAGAGCTGTGCATGAGGCAACTCTCTGTTTAGTGGCCAAGCTACATCCTTACCTTTGATGGGAGTAATGCTGTTTCTTGACATAAAAAAAAAAAAATTGTAGAGATCAAAATTACTTTTTTTTTTAAAAGGTTTATATAGCAACATTGCTGCAGGGGTCATCTCAGCTTGCCTTGGAACAACATAAAACATTACCACAAATGTTGAGAGTAAATGGAGAATAATTAATTAACTCCACATGTCAAAAAACAAACAAACACTTCACATAGATATAGTGGCTCTGATGCTCACCAAACCAACATACAACTTATTTTCTTGATTCGGTAATTAAAATGTCTTGCTGGGAACGCAGTTCACTTGTGCAGGAATGTAGTTCTCCCAGGACACGGTCGCATGGTTGCATATTAGTAATAAAAGACGTGAGGGGACAGAACTTATTTGAACAGCTTGCAAAACCCAACACCAAACTTTGTCTTTCTTCCTTCACTCTTTGGAAATACTAAAACAAAATTCACTGACCTGCCTCAGGTACCTTCTGTTGTTTTTTGGTGGCAATACTGGCTGTTTATGGCACTCTGAGCTCTCATTTCGAACTGGGGGGATTTTACATTGTTATTCCAAAATGCTTTGAGACCTTGCTGTGGGGTGATACCTACGTCTCATTGTGTATACACACACACACACACACACACACACACACACACTCACACACACACACACACACACACACACACACACACACACACACACACACACACACACACACACACACACACACGCTCCAGAGAGAAAAACATGGCATATGTGTACTGTCTGATGCCGCAGTAGGTGTACTAGGGAGATGTGATGCAAGTGAAAGGTTGATGAATGGATGAGTGATGCACCTCTCGTCAGTCTTCAGCAGCACAGTGGGATCATGAACCCTCCTGCCAGAAACAGAAAAGCTGAATGCCACATCTCCCACCAGGCGGTTCTTTCTACGAAATAAATCTCTGCATCCCTGGTCTCATTTCTCTCTTTACTTACTCTTCCCGCAACATCTTGCAAACAACAATCAGCCGTCCTGCCACCTTTTTGTACTGCCTATATGAGGGAAGGCAAACAAGCCCCAGCCAAACTGAAATCAAAATCTAAGATAGGATACAGAAAGGGAGATATATATACGCATGTGTTTGTGTTTGGGGTGAAGCAATGTGGGAAGGTCATGAGGGAAAATATAATCACGAAGCAGCCCGGGTAGAAATTGATGATCTACAGCGGCAGATAGAAGCAGACAGGGAATAGTGGTATGAGGAAGAGACTCGAGCAAACACAGATGAAAGAGTAAATATGTGGTAATAGTTTCAGCAGCTGAACTGATTAAAATGAAAAAAAAAAAATGAATCAGACCAGTCTTTGGTTTGCAAACAGCCACTGCTCAGAGAACTTTATTACAGAGCGTGTTGGATTAACAAAGAAATCATTTAAAAACAACTGGAACATTTTATGCAGTGCATGTAAGTATAAATATTAAAAATCCTCTCTCTGGCTTTTCAGCTTCCAGAGACATCTTGCTAAAAGCCCTGTAATGTATCCAACATCCACAGAGGTTATGAGGTTCAATCCATTCAGAGTGTTTAAATATGTATTGATTTGACTGCAGAATCATTTTGGGAGGATGTGCTGATGTTGAATTGTGTTGCATTGCACAGGGACTGGCATCTATTATTGGGCCATCGCTTATATGTACAAAAAGAGCATAATGATATGAGCAGTTAGAGGGATAATGTGACACAACTCATAGGCACCATAAGAGTCTTCCAAAATAACAATACCGTTGCATCAACAAGTACAACATGAAACCTGCTCGTCTCATTGTAAACATTTGTAAATCTCCAAAGTTGACAGAGTTACCCTCTGGGTGCTTTGACCATTCTACAAAAGGCTCGCTCTGGATGGGTTTTTTTTCTACAGCAGTCAAATTACTTATAGTGAGCTGAAGAGTTGGTCCAACAGAAGCTACTTGGGCTTATACGAATATGTAAATTGAGTAATTACTGAAACTCAACAAGTCCTGACATTTCAGCATTAGAGTCTGAATGATATGAGGAAAGCTTACAGTGTACAATACTGTGCAAATGACTTCGTCTGCTCCATTACACCTACCCGTTCACACTTTATGACCTTAGGCACGAGCAACTTCAGCAGGGTCATCGAGGGCAATAGGGCAACATCTTATTGATCAATTTGTTATGTTGGAATGCAGAGCATGGATTCACACTTCACACGTGTATAAATATATATATACATATAAATGATATTGCGGTTGCACATGTTGATGTTGAAAGTAAATTTGCGGAATATTGTGCAGCAGCATATTGATATCGGTGTGTTGTCGTTGGGACAATGTGACCATATCAGACAGGATAACTTAGTGAAACACTTTCAGATGGTAGAAGTATGTCTCTGCTGTCTGCATAAAGTCTTTGTTTTCTTTTGCCACTAAAAAGTGAACTGTCAAGTCATGCTGCAAAAAAAACCCCACAAATAAAAGTCCAATACAAATGTGTGGAGCACCATTTGAAGGTGTAAAGTGAACAATCTTTGTCTCAGCCTGTCTAAAAGATTTCTCTTTTTCTTTTTGATGAGCTGATCTTTCTTCCTCAGGAGCCATGCAGAAAACTTTAATACACTCAGCAATTTCCAAAATGGCTCGTGTCCACCGCGGGGTTAGGCTGAAATTGAAAGGAAGCAGACAATGGCCTAAAAGCAGAGGGTCAACCGGGTTGAAACCGAAGCTTTGTGACAGCAAAAACACATTCATGGAGACACACGTGCACACGAGGCACAAGGACACCAAATATGTGTGTCTAAGCATATCTGCATGAGTGTGTGAAGGAGAAAATGAATTACTTAGCTATCCCACTAATTCTCTCCATGAAACTCCATTCAGCCAGTGCCCCTGAGAGAATTTCTTTCATCCCTCTGTAATTAACACTTTACCTGGTGATGAGCCACCGCAGCTCTCGTGGTAATCTAGCCGCGATAGGTATTATTCTATTTTGATCGGAACGGCCTGAAAATGCAATTATGTTGTAATTGATGATTTAGTTTTGCATTTTTATACAGCAAGCTCTATTTGTTTCATTCCACCCAATCAGATGCAGGAGCGAACCTGCAAAGTAAATTGCTTCACAGGCAAAGTACTTTCACCTCAGGGTTAGAATATAAATACTATAAATGATTTAATATTTTGTAAGAATCCACTTTGCAATTTATTTTGTATTTTTCAGTTACATTCCTTGAATATTTTTATTATTGAGTTATAGAGGGGAAAAAATACATTAATAGTTAATTTTAAGAAGAAGATGAGATTTAGTTTATAGTTTGGGGCATTGAAAAATAAAAGGTTTGAGGACACAGGACAATGATGAAAATTGAAAGGATTTGAGGCAATATCATAAATAATAATGCATTTTCAGAGCTATAAAACGTGTGGATTAAGTTATGAAAATATACATGAATCAAGTCTCTGGCAGAAGTTCTCGTGATGTTTAAGCAAGCCCTTCTAAAATCGCTATTTTATTCATTTTATTCTTAGAAATTGAACATTTGATCCTTTGAAGAATAAACGGTGTCCCTCCTCATTCATTTTTTAATATATCCTAAAATAAACACCCAGCCATAGTTCTTCTGACCCGTTCTTGTAACTACAAAGCCTCAAATTCCACTGTTTTACAATAACCAAAATCATGTTTATTTCAAAGTCCTCTTGAGCAGTACAGAGACTATTTCATTCTGTGCATGAGGCCGGCTCTCTCATCTTCAAAGCCGAGCAAAACTAAACAGAAGCAAATATGAGTTTAACAGCTTTTATCCTTTCACATGAATCATCTCTTCACAATTTCTTTTTTATTTTCTCCTCTGTCCGCTATCATTCATTCATTCTTTGATAAATTGTAATGAAGCCTATGAAGTGATTCGGATACAGTCATTTTAGAAGACTGAGTGGGCGACTCCAACACATTTACTCTATTTGTTGCTCACATGATGACTTGCATGTAACAAACAGTAATCTTAAGTGATTTGGAAATGGGCCTGTACAGATAGGGTTATTCACCTGTATTTATAAAAGTGCTCATAAATGAATTATATATTTATGCAAAATTATAGAACAGGATTCTCATTTGTCTGGGCTATGTCAGGGCTTGTTCAGCGCCATGAACCACAATATTGCTGTATGGTCCCATTGTGCAAAAAAAATGTCCTTGACTGGGGAAATGAATGGAGTCATTAAATGATGTGTAGTAATTATTTATCAGTTAAAATTTTTTTTAAAGGGCAGTAACTGAAAATAATCAACAACTGCCAATAATAAATCATATCAGCATTTGTTGTGACAGCTCTGTGCCTCCAAAACAGCAGTAATGGTACACTTGTATGCATTTTCTTAAAAAAAATATTTGGCTTCCGTCTTTTCATGTAATCCCAGACTGACAGAACAACATTCAGACTGGACTCTGTTGGGGCTACACCATCTGTTGCAGAGTTCTTTATGATGCTGGCGATATAGATATATGGAACTAGGAATGTATTTAAAGCAGATGGATGGAAAGACAAGCATATAGAATATGGGACGTGGAGAAAAAAACTGAAATGTGCATTTAAATGAGTCTCGCTTTGGAGTGTGACACGATCTAATTCTTTGCTTTCAAGTCCAGCATCCAATGATTTGTGTCGCATTTTGCTGGAACACATAGTCGGAAGCAAAAGAGTGAAGCTCACAAACATCACTGGTCTTCAAGGAACAAATGGAAGCCGTCATTCTCAAAACTAATAACATAGCTTCTCATGTCACGTCTGTATGACGAGTGTGTTATAACGCAAATGTGATCACATGCACCAATTCTCCATGGTGATGTTTTTCATGTGCAGTATTTTTGACCTTAAGTTGACAGTGTGGCGGCTGAGAGACATCAACACTGTATGAACACCAAAACAACACTTGGACATTTCCTCTTTGTAGACTGTGTGTTAAGTACCAAACTAAGGAGCCAAACATATATTTGAAAGTGAAGATAAGGTTTAGAGGCCGTATGGTGGGGCAGTGGTTGGCTCTCTTGTCTCACAGCATGATGATGCAGAGTGTCTTCCTGGTACTCCGGTGAGCTTTATTGTTGACTTTAAATTGCCCCTGGGTGTGAATAAGAGTGTGTGTGGGTGTTTGTTTGTCCTTTGGTGGACTGGTGACCTGTCCAGGTGTATCCTGCTCTCACACAGCTGGTTTTGGCTCCAGCTCCCCGCGACCCTGAACAGGATTAAGTGCCAAATTCAGATTTGCTTCTCCCCCAACATGTCCAACTCCACAATGTTGTACTTGTGGGTTCTCTGTGCTACATTAAATCTCTCCACTGTGAAAACAAACAGATGAACCATAATGCACTTGGTGCTAACCTCAGTAAATCACCTTTAAAATAAATGCATTTGAAGTGAAAACACAATATATTAACGTGAAGGTGCAATTTAGCAGTCTTTATCTTAGTAAATGAGGTTAAGGTTAGAGAAAAGAGAGTATGTATTGCACATCAGCAGGAAGGTCCAATAGAGCACTATTCTAAGTGTGTGTGTGCATCAAGGCAGGCTTTCTGGCACGCACACCAGCAGACAGAAACACACTTGCAGACGGTCCCCAGATGGCCCTCGTGAGGTTGGGCGATAGAGTATGTGATAACACTACGGTCTGCTCCTCTGCCAAGACAGGTCAGCGCAGCAGAGCCTGGACGCATGTTTCACTGGTTCAGTTAATGACCTGCCACTCTGCCCTACCTGCTGCAGTCGCCGTATATCCCTCTCCACTCTCCAAGGTGCATGCGCAGCTTAACAATGAACTACTCCAACGTGTCTTTCCAAGAGCGAAGTACGCATCAATCTCCGGGTGACATTTGTGTGAAAGCAGGAGACTGTAAAACAGATGTGAGAATGCCAAGGCAGCACTGGCTGATTTGTACAGATTGCCTCGGCAGCCTTCATTGTTACACAGGTCCGCTCACCTGTGGCTATAATTAGATGAAAAAGCAGAGAGACTGATGGAGAAACAAAGGCCAGGGGGAAGGGAAATCATTTTAGTTGTTATTTTTCGCCCAGTTCAGATGGGATAGGAAAAGGAAACAATCATTATACGCAAAAAAAAAAAGCTTTGCCTTTTAACAAATGTTAGTGTCTTCATGTGCAAACTGAAAAATATTCCCATCATGCTTTGCTTTATTGTTTCATTTTATGGGGCCGTGCTTATGCATCCGAATACCATATGCTGATCTTGGTATATTTTATAACACTGCTCTTTGTACACTGCTCTTTTAAAAGGTAACACTAACAATTTCCGTCATATAATGTTATTACATTTTGAGTAGCCGTATGCCACATGCCAAAAATGACCCCACCTTGTCTGCACATAGAATATACAGCAGACAGACACAAAAGATCAAACACATAAAGTGCAGCTTTGTACAATGGCCATGCAATACATAAGCTACCAATCCTGATGGTGTCAGGCCATACTGTTTGTATTTTATATAAGGCAATGCCATATCTATAGTCAATATGAACATTAACAGCACAGATTGTCCATCCGCGCTTTTATTTTTCTTCAGGCTAATAGAATTGATAACCAGAGAAAATTATGCCAACTCATCATTAAGCAAAGTTGCCATAAAAGTCAACATTAGTTGCCATATAATGTCATTGTGCTATTTGCATCATCTAGCAGTACAATAACGCAGATGGCAATAGCCCAGCAAAACATTATGGTGACGGCACACCAGGCTGAGACAAAAACAAACACCTCTAAAATATACATTTTTGCATACAGGATTCTGGCTGGCATCGCCACTGTTGTTACTGATGGTTGTTGTGTCACGTGTCATTCCAAGTTGCACGTTTCAGATTTCACACAATCATGTTTCCTTTTGCTTTGGATATCGATTAGCGCCGCTTCTATTGTGTGACTATGTCGCTGCATGGCCGCATTATATGCATTAGTAGGCGTGCAGAACGTATGATGAAACAGTAGCAAGGATACGAGCAGATGGTTTGTATTTGTGTGAGTAAAGAAAAGAAAATTTAGTGTTACATTGCATTGATTGTCTACAATCCCCTTAATGATATCTGACAACTTGTCACCTCCTAACTAGTTTCAATCAAAACATACGTGTTGGAGGAATTACCAAACCAGCAATCAAAATCAGTCAGATTTACCAAGCAATGCTAATCAGACAATCAATTGTCAAGTAAAATTATGTGAGTTGTCAGGAAGATGTCAAGCATTAGCTGGTATATATGAAAGTACTAATTAGAGTGAAAATGAATGGCACAATAATAAGGCCATGTGAAGACATGAATGAAACATGAATCACATGCAGACAGCTGGTTTCTCTCTGTTCCAGTCTAAAAGGCTGTAAATATTGATGTGAACTTTATGCTCACACTTCGAACCCTGGTGGTGGTTGTTTTCCTGTTTATGCACCGACTCCAGTTCACTGTTAGTTTACACTACCTTCACATCAGCTTCATCAACAACGGTGCTCTGTTTGCATATAAAACAACATTTATGAACGAGAACATCACAGTTTATTTGGCATACCTTGCCCAACAAAGCGGTAAATTAATATTGTATACACAGCCAGGGCATCATTGCAGTTGTTCCAATCATTCACTCCTCCCTGATTTAACAAGGGAACCAAATAGCCTTATTTTCTCTTATAAACATGAAACTACACCATTAAAGTCCACAGAAGTGGCAAATTGCCTGTCCGCCTCTCATCATCAATGCTACTGGTTTTTGCTGCACCTCAAGCCTCATCGAGTTTCGACGAGTTAATTGATTTGGAAATTGTTTTTAGTCAGCACCGAGTAAACAAGCAGAGACAAAAAAGTACAGGGCGATTGGGGTCTGCTTCAATTAGATTACATTTTGATTTCGATCATAAATTAAATACTGTTTCATTTTCGTAACTTTGCCCGTGCCTGACAGCACATCCCCTGCCTGCTGATCTACTGTACGTACAGTAATATTTTAATTGGCTTCCCACTGCTCCACGTAGAGCTCAATAACAACTGGGGCTCCATCATCTTTGCGGGGTTTCTCAATACAAATCACAATCTGACAGGATAACAGGGAGTGGAGCAGATCTTTCAAAAGGAGAAACACTTTTTACAGACGGATCACATTTCATAATCTATCATTGCTTTAGCCTTGAACAACTTTCATTAATGGCATTTTATTTTTTTCCATTTCAATTGCAGCCTCTCACCAACTCATTGTGCCAAATATTTTCTCATATAAAATCGCTCTCGCTAACAAAATGTCAGATTTTTAATTTTTTTTTTTTTGGCAATCTGTTGGAGACATCTGTTTGGAATAGTAAACTTTTGATTCCCCTGTTTTGTGACTTTCTCATTCTGATGTGTTTTGTTCTCTGTGAAGACTCAAATGACTATTTCACTGCTATTTCATCAGAGTGGCGGTTAAATGGAATGAACCATGCATGGAAAGAACATGAAAGCTAAAAGGTAATCCAATTTCCATTAAATGCGATATTCTTAAAGTCCCCTGAAGACCTTTTTCCAAGGGGGTGGGGAAAGCCATGATTAAAGACTATGAATGCATGTCATTTCATTCTAGCATTTCATAAATGAGGCCTATTCATAAAAATGTGGCTCTAAGAAATTAGTTATTTCCCACTGAGAGCTGTCAGAATGTGTGGAGATGGCTGTGACAGGTAATAATGAAAAATCATTTTTTTTTTGCATTTGACAGCTCATTTCAAAACACATTTGACCACCAATCAAGTCCAATGCAGACCTCACTAATAAGTTGAAGTAAAAGGTGTGTGTGTGTGTGTGTGTGTGTGTGTGTGTGTGTGTGTGTGTGTGTGTGTGTGTGTGTGTGTGTGTGTGTGTGTGTGTGTGTGTGTGTGTGTGTGTGTGTGTGTGTAGCAGTTTTGCCAGAGCGCATTACAGACATTAAATTCTCTGCAAAGACCTGTTCCTGTTTGGGATGCAGGCCTTCACTCAAACAGTGAATGCCACGCAGCTCATCACCACCCTGATCATGATGTGCATCAAAAAGACACCTTGAGGGATTATGTGTCAAGAACAGCCTTTACATCTGAGAAGCATGGGGCAGGATAAAATACGTGACTGAAAGAAGGGAATTCCTTTTTCCCTTGAAAAGTTTGCACACACACAGATATACGTACAGGCAAATATGCATATACTGTACACACTTTGACATCCATGATTTATATTCTATACACAGGACGCCCAAAACACAAGTTTTCTGTTTTCACTTGAAAGCGTTGTCATGCAAACAGTTTACTTTAAAAGGCAGAAAAGTCCTGTTCTCCTCTGATCACAGTTACTGTCAGTAAGACAAAGAAGCTCGGAGGAATGATATAAACTCACAGCCGTGGCCAATTATTCAGATTATTTGAACACTGATCAATGAATGTAGTCAGGACTTTCACCCAAGAAACGAACTGCCTTAAAATTTCCATGGGAAACCAAAACTTCCTTGATGTCATAAACGCATATATTTTTCTGGCACGATTCATCAGAAATGTGATTGAGGGGGTGATATGGGATTTTCTTTTTAAAAAAGTGATAGATAGCACGCGCATGCAAATGGATCGTTCACCCACTAATAGGGAACATGAGCTGGAATTAAAACATCGTGAGACAAGTTATTTCTACGCTCGAGGTGATGCATTGTTGCAATAGTAACAGCATCATATTTTATTGATGTAATGCAGCCATAAAAAACAAATTAAACTCATAATACATGTTATAGGTGCCTCAGTCATAAAGACTAATAATAGCTTTAAGTTTTGAAATTAAAACAAAAACTTTAAAAAAAGTTTTAAAAAAGTTTTTAAAAAATAATGCCATTTATTACCAGTGGATCAGTCAATGAAAAAAAAAAGTGCTACTTGGTATGAAGCCTGAGTTTTGAGTTAATTGAAAGAGTTTCACTTACAATGCATGAAGAAGTTAGAGCTCCGCTTCGCTAAGATTTTAAAATGCATTTGATGAGTTTTGTCCGGTCTGCTGATGAAGTGGCTTTAATCAATATGCAGAGGAGACACACTTTATCCCACAAATTACTGAGCTGAAGCTGAACTGTCTTTTTTGTGTCGCATCTTAAGCAAAGACAACATGTGTTTTCTAGCACATTTAGATCGCTTCATCATATCTCCAATAAAATGTCTTTTAACATAAATTGGCCAGAATAGAATCACAATTCTGACAGGTGTACAGACACAGCTTTGAATATGTCTTGTATTATCCCAGAATCATTTATATACATCAATGAGTTTCTTCCGTCTTATATTCTTAACAAGGTCATTGATTGATAGATAATTGGAGTACTTGTTAACTACTTAGTAATCATTGACATGTCTGTTGTCTGAAGAATAGGTGTCAGACACATGCTCTGCCTTTTGTTTTCCCCCAGATTGAGTCTGTCTGTGCTTTTCCATGCTCTCTGATTTCTTTTTGTTCTGCCTGACGTGAGTAGGTGTTGGGTTGATGGTTTATCCGTGCTTGCATGAGGATGAGTCATTATCAAACAGACAAGCGACCCCGGAATTTACGAGGCAGCGGTGGGGGGGTGGGGGGCATAACAGTCAGATGGCTTACTGACCTGAGGAAACCGACATATGACTAAGTGGTGGGTAAGCTCCATTTAAATACAGCCCATGAGTGAAATTGTTCTAGTACAATCTGTATCTACAATGCTGCTTCAAACAATTGCAACAACCCCCCCCCCCCCCCCCCCCCCCCCCCCCAGCTTTGAATGGGAAACCAGCTTCTCCTGGCGCATTTCCATCCCCTTGCCCTCTCACACAGTCACCAAACTCTCTGTAGCCTCCACACCGAGACAAATAGCTTCTGCAAATTACCTGAGAATAGTCTGCCAGTGATTGCCTGTTTACACCGTGTGTGCCACGAACTCCCGAGGCAGTTGTAGTAGAGGTGCGGCATGTTGAACCTTGCTGCAGTTTCAACTGAGAAAAGAATATAGATATATGCAGTGCAGATATATTTGTGTTGCCCAAGAAAATATATTATTGCTTTTATTTGTTTTTCAATTATAGATAATGAGAGGTGAAACCTGAGG
The DNA here is from genome assembly GCF_963422515.1 of Blennius ocellaris. Lineage (NCBI taxonomy): Eukaryota > Metazoa > Chordata > Actinopteri > Blenniiformes > Blenniidae > Blennius > Blennius ocellaris. The sequence goes on from NC_137667.1 coordinate 6,514,914, forward strand.
CTACTTTTTCACCGGGACAGTTATTGAACATACTTTCAAATATGAATGTGCTCTGAAAGTAAGCTTTGTTTTTGACATTTACTCTTTGTTGTCGTGTGTGTGTGTGTGTGTGTGTGTGTGTGTGTGTGTGTGTGTGTGTGTGTGTGTGTGTGTGTGTGTGTGTGTGTGTGTGTGTGTGTGTGTGTGTGCATGTGTGTGCATGTGCATGTGTGTGTGTGTGTGCGTGCGTGTGCAGAAAACAGCCCAGCCAACATTTCCAACCTGCTGATAGTACTCAAGTTGTGAAGATTTAAATCCATTTTGGTTTAAGTACATTCAAGTAGTTTGGGGAGGGTTCATGTACAAGGTGGCTGTCCCAGCCTGCCTATGGTCTGGCCTTGTTCCACTTGTGTGGAACATTATAATAATAATAATAAAAAATCATGTTTATTTATGCTATGTTAACCTGGTGAGGCTTGTGAGGAGCAAAGAAGAATTAAAACATTGAAATTTAAAATGTGGAGTTATTTCTCTTTTCTGAGAAGGTTCCTAAAGGTGTTCAATTACCCTAGTAGCCTGAGCTACAAAAATATCGGTGCGTCATTCTTACATTCTCTTTACTGCGTGTATCCACTTTGATAAAATGGCATCATCTGACATGGCCTCCTAAAAATAACATCACTGCCAGATCCTCTGCCCTCCATCATAATAGCCCCGATTACAGTCGCTCGTAAAACTCAATATTTCACCATGGCAACAGAAGACGTATCGGCAGGCCGATTGGTGATCTGCGCCTCTGACACCGACAACACTGTTGACAATACAGCAGGGATTTGAATTTTGATTCCAGGGAAACCGACATATTGTGATGGCTTAAGGAGCCGTGAATTCATGAAGCATTGGTCAGACTTCTGCTGGTTTGTGGGAGAGGGATTTAATCTTGTCTTTTACCACCGAGTCTGTATTATTTGAGTTATTTCTTGTATGAGTAATCCAAACTAGAATTAACTTTCCGCATATTAGAAAAGTTTGCTAATGCTGTGTCGAGTTTCCTGCATCACATAAAGCATTCAGACGGAGCAGCTGTGTGTTTGTGTGGGTAAACACACTCTGCTATTAAAAATAACCCTGAGAGGCAGTGGCTGCTTAGTCTCAGTGTTCTTTCCAAATTCATGAAGTCAGAGAGAAGGAACAGAGACACACACAGTGCTACCGTAAGGCCAGAACAAGTATTAAAATTAATGTTACATGCACATATCGCAGGCTCACATGTCAAGTTTTTTTTTGTTGGTTTTTTTTTTGTTTGTAAAAGCAAACTACTGCATACATGCAAACCAAAAGATTTGGAAGAAACAGTTGTGTGGCTGTTTTCTCTTACGCATATGCAGACTCCTGCATTCATTCTGCATCAGACTAAATAATATGTTATTGACATTTACAGAATTCTATTTCAATGGTGCCGCTGCTGCTGATCAATAGCAAGACTCATATTCAGCTGAAGTGGCCTCTCTTCCTCTGTCAGCTTGATCAATATCATGAATCATGAAAATGTCACGAGGCTTATCTGCAATTTTGGCTGCTATTTTCATTTAAATCTTGTACAAAGGGCACAGAAATGGGCATATGCTTTGATGACCTTACAATCTGTAGTGCATAATAACGTCTAATGACTTATTGAAAGTGAAGATGTTTTAGTGCACAAGGGTCAAATCCAAAAGTCAATACTCTGTGTTGTAATCTTCAGTCTCTGAACATCTGCTTACATTCAGATAATGTCTCTTTAAGGCAAGGCTTTGCGTCTTTCAGTTACACAATTGTCGACCACATAATGTTGTAAAAGAGCCCAGATGTTTTACCCAATAAACTATTGACGAGAGATAAGCATGGTTTAAGTTCACATTGAGTGAATGAAAGGGTTAAAAAACAGTAGCCAGCATAAATCTGGAGAGATATGTTTTGGGATATAATGTTTCATACGATGCTGATTTTCTTAATAGATTATCAAGTTTTTCATGTGAGGAAAAATAAAACATGAGCTTTTTGGAAGGTGGCCATCCTTCTTTGTACTAAAACTAAAGGATAATTTTAGTTGTTATTATTTTCAGGTGATTATCATTGTGCTTCTCCAACCACTGTAGGGCCAAACTGTATTGTATATGATATCAAATGAGAGCATTCATCACTTTACAGTCATTCAGTCCAGCAGTAAAACTACTGAGCGGTTGTGTCAGGGTGACATTTTAATCATGGTGTCGCCCACATTATTCCAGCTCTCCGCCTCCTTTACTGCCTCCATCCCTCCTCCACTTGTTCGTACTTTGACAGTTTTTTCCCCCCAAAGCACAGCAGAGTGTGTTTCTTCTTTTTATTTTAATTTACTGTGTGTTGACTCTATGTCTGCTTGATACCGGGTGTCGGCGGCAGCAGATTCATCCTACACACTGATTGTTTTCCTCTGTGCAGACAATGCACAGTCAGAGAGAGTTGGATTACTAGTGGAAAGCAGCCGCATCCACTTTAAGGCTGACCTGTTACCCCCTGCGTCATCTCAGTGTGTGTGTGTGTGTGTATGTGTGTGTGTGCGTGTGGCCGAGGGGAGTGAACGTGCAGTGCTTTTTTAATGGACAGACCAGATCAAAAACATGCCCCACAGAGCAACGGAAACACAGGACGATGTCTGGCATATTGTTTTTTTTTAAGGTGAAAAATCTCACATGCGGTATCTTGAATCTTCTGGAATATAACCTAATCTCTCATAATGTTCCTTCCTTGTAAATACATTATTGAGTGACTAAAGAAACAGTAGAGAATTAGAACTGGGCAGGTAAACTTATTACCCTAGCATATTTTTATTTGCATAGACAATTGCATTAATGACAATATAGAAAAAAATACTAAAAATTACATGTATAAATACTGCTGTTAATGTCATATTCTGCATGCACACACATTATAAAGCTCATCTCCAATCTGACAGACATACAAAAATCACGCAAATGATCAATTTAGTGCATTTGAGTTCATACTGATGGAGTAATTTGCAATGTCTGAAAGATCTTGCATTGTATTTTTTTTTTAAATATATATATGAAAAGCCTGTGCAAATCAGCACAGCCTTCAACAGAGATGGTGCTGTTGACATCCTAAGTGGCTAACAACTGTTATTTCTGATTGTTGTAATATATTTTTAATATTGTGTACACCTTCTGAGGTGTCTTTTCTTGCAACATTGACTTTGTAAAAGATGGCCATGTTGTGTTTTGTAATGCTCAGATGTTTGTTAACTTCCTTCATCCACATGGTCAAACCCTTCGTATTATATTTCATTTAGAGCTTGTGGACTGTTCCATCTGATCACTTCATGACAATTTTTTTTTGTGTTCTCATGAAAACCCTGTTTTAAATGTGGTATTACTTATTTGTTACATTTCTTTTAATCCCCTACAAAATGTACACAAACCAAAGGAAAAGTCCACTTAAAGATGAATTTTAGTGCATTTATTAATGATTGACATTGTTTTGTGGAGCCTATTAGACAGCTGATGCATTTTTTTTAATTAAATTTAGCCTTTATTTAGTCAGGGGAACTACATTGAGATTATAAGCTCTTTTACAAATGTGTCCTGAGGAGCTGGGGTGGGGGCCATTTCGCATATCAGGGAGTCTTATGTGATGAATAAAAAATCTAATCTAATCTTTTAGTAAATTAGAAGGTGAAGGCACATACTGCTTGCAAAACTTTTACCTGCTCACTTCTGAGTAGTTTTTCTTTGAACACAATGATTGATTTGTGCCTTTACTGTTCCCTTACATTGATGCACATTCATTCTGAACATTTTGGTTGTGATTTTCCACCGAATGATGCATCTCCTCTCCAAGTATGATTGCTAAAAATGCAAATATGTTCAACTTTATCGGGACAAACCAACAGAAACGCTTCCATGAACCCTAGTATGAACCTCATCTCTTCTGCTGAAGGGACGAACACCATCCTTCTTAAAGATGTTCTCTCATTTGGTGTTCAATGAGGCGACATGGTGATGTAGTGCTTAGCTCTCCGGCCACAGACACAGAAGACAATTGCCCATCGATGAGGGTGTGTGATGCTCTGTCTCTCTGCGTGTTAACCCTGTGATGGACTGTGACCTGCCTGTGGTGTACCCTGCCCTCTGCACAGTGTCAGCTAGGACAGTTACCGCCCTTTACCCTGCGACAAAATATAAATGGATTCACATCTTCACCCAGGAGTAATCACGCATGAACATTTTACTTAAAGAAGCATCGCATAGAGGAAATAATCCAGACAACGTTGTGTTTCGTATGAAGTGATCCTTCAATCAGAGAGGACAAGTGGATGCCAGCAACAGCTTCACACTGTGTAGGAGCAAACAGATTTAACACACACACACACACACACACACACACACACACACACACACACACACACACACACACACACACACACACACACACACACGCACACTGAGGGATGATGACTCATCTTACCATATCAATTTTCCCAAATCTGTATTTTTTTCTGCTCCACTGAACTCTCAAATATAGATTAGTTGTACGTTGAGGGGTTCATGCCCCATTAAAATGTATCTCGTAGTAAAATTGTCCATTTCTACAGACATCTACCTTCATGTCTGTGTTTACATTTGCGATGAAAAAGACCTCCTCTTAATTTTACATTTTCAGATCACATCTCATACTCTCGCTTATTGAGGCGATACATGAACGTCAAAGTTTTGGCCATTGCAACTCTTCTATGAGAATCAACATGGTAACTGAGAAAGAAGTAAAAAGAAAAGTAAGACCACTCTTGTAAGCACTTTTAGTGATGGATGTCTGATGGGAGACTCCCTGGTCCATGTGAAGGAGAACGTGATGATGGGGAACAAGTGGGTTGCACATGAGGGTTTTCAACGGGCGGAATGATATTTTTGTTAGTGATTGAGTGGTGTGAAATTTTTTTTAAAAGTGATAAGCTTCAAAATTAGGGATCAAGTGACTATAACAGAAAATAAATTGCTGGGGAAAAGAGGTATTAAAGTTATTGGACTGCATGGTAATTTTGTGTTTAGTGCTCTTACCTCACAGCATGCTCCTCATGCATGTCTGGGTTTTCTCCAGTTACTCCAATTTCCATGTTCAGTGTTTGAGTTACTTGTAGTTTTGAATTGAATTTGTGGTTGTGTTTTTGATGGATTTACTCACAAGTCGTTCTTTTCAGCAACCCATCTAAAAGTAATGATATTAATAATGTAAATACTATACAATGTGATACTTCCACATGATTATTGTGAAGCATTTGTATTTACTTTTTTTCTTTTCATAATATTCTTGAATATCCCTCCAATAAACATGTGATTTGTAAAAGACATTAAGACAAATGGGACCTGTCCTCAGAGATACTGATAATCAGTTCATTGGACACCAAACGAACAAATCTAGAACAAGTTAGTCTGTCTTAGCTGCAGTGTTTCACCACAGCACAGAAGGCAATGACAAGTTTGCATATATATTATGAGATTCGGAAGCGTATTAGTTTATATTTTGTTGGGGAAAACTCTGTATATCTGGGCTCTGTGATTGAGTGTTTGTTGTGACATAGTTTGGATTCATGAGCCTGCTGCTACCTTCAGATGGCCCATCTCGCACTGCGTGAACCACAGCCTGGGTGATTTGGGTACGAGCATTGCAACGGTTTATGACGATAACGGTCATCATCATTATTGTAGTTGTTTATAAGCCTCGAGCAGTAAAACTTTTTGTACGTATTAAGTCAGCTCAAAGGTATCAGGTAGTTACAGTTCTCCAAGTAACAGCAAAGCACCTTCAGCAGGGATCCTTGGAGGAGTAATGGCAGCGACCAGGAGCCTTCAGGCTTGGAACAGTATTACTGTTACAGGCCTGCCATGTACTCAATCTGGCTTCTCTCCGAACAACTACTCTACTCCTCGGGCCAGTCATTTTCTGAGCTGAGGTTGTGTCGATATTGACCTCCCACAGGTACATGACTCCCTCTTCATCATTCCTACTTTCTACCCCGAAGAAGTAAAATAAAAGTCATGCTTTTTTTTTTAGTTGAAATCAATAACCTGAATACTGTCAGTCAGGACTTATTTTTCTCTCCTATCTACATGTATCTGTCTCACGTGTGAAAAAACATACTTTTACCGTCACAGTAAAAAGTAAGTTGTTACTTCTACAGTGGTTGGAGATTAAATCATAAAAGTACCAATCTGGAAATATATATTCCACCTGGTTGTTTGACTTTTACAGAGTTCTGTTCCCAGCGTGGAGTGCATCTAAAGCATAATTCATCATTTTCACCCGGCCTTTGTGCAGGTAAAGCATGAATCTTGTTATGCATCGAATGATGTTTAATTCATAGACTGAGATTGAATTATCTAATTCTTTCCCACATAGATGCAAAACAGCCCTCTGACAGGACGATAGTGCAAGACCATCAAAAAGACGAACAAACCAGAAAATACAAAATGTCACATGCATGCATTACAGAAAATCACGTACGTGGATGGTGTGTACACATGACTTGCCTCCAGTCTCTTTCCTCAAAGGTTGTAATTGGACACAGAAAAGAGAGATCACTGGGGGGGGGGGGGTTCTAACTTGTTGAAGCTGTTGCAGTAATGTAGGAAAAACTAAGATACATAGCTATTAAAATGTTCAGTGCAGTAACATGACAGGTAAGGATAAGGCTTGTACTTGCTCTACCATCCAGTTTTATGTTTGGTAGTAAATTGTAAGTTGTGTAATTTATGATTAAATCATGAGCAGTAAGTCAAATGTCATCTTGCATGAGTTCATGTTCACATTTCACCGTTAACATACGGCATGCAAATTTATGAATAATTGTGGCTCTCAAAATGCATTCTGGGTAAAAACACGTTTCCAAAAGGTTCGGCCTTGACTCGGTCTGCTGGTGCCTGAAGATAAAAACTTCCCACTGTAGCTGCATACATTAAACATTGTCTTTATCTGGGTAGTTGCCATCACGAAGCGTTACTTATGCAAAGTTGTTTATCCTCCTGTCCTACCAAATCTAATAATGCACGGAGCATACACAACACATTTGCACACACTGCATCTTTTGCACAGAACAATGTAAATCTGCAGGTCCAATCTAAACTGCTGATTGCGCAACAAAGGCATTATATGTTCTGCTTTTGTTGCACGCACGATGAACGACTGTTGTCGCAGTTTGTTGCATTACTCCCAGTGCGCTGCTGTTACCCCATTACACTCTCGCTACTGTAGTATCACAACAATTATTACCCTTTAATTAAATAATTTTAGAGTAATCGCACACGTCCTAATCAACTGCTCATCAGCATGTAATTGTAATCAACTATTTCAAATATCACCATCATGCTAATATATGTCAGATTTGATTTAGTATATTGTGGTACGTTTGTTTAACTACTGACCTGACTTCCATGTTTGTTATTCAGACAGGGTATAAATTAAGATGCACACTGGAGTATGATTTGTATCGTGACGTTTGAGCATTCATAAATGAAGAAGATGAACTTGTGGTAGATAGCTGTGTGTGTGTGTGTGTGTGTGTGTTGTGTGTGTGTGTGTGTGTGTGTGTGTGTGTGTGTGTGTGTGTGTGTGTGTGTGTGTGTGTGTGTGTGTGTGTGTGTGTGTGTGTGTGTGTGTGTCTATTCCTTTATGTTAATATAAGAAGTTTTAATTAGATTTTTTTAGTGAAGTGTGACATTCTTTCATAGATAATCGCATGCAGACAGCCTCATATTCCAGCCCGATCCACATGCTGCTTTGAAAAAAATAAATATATACAGGGATAATTAATGCACAGATTTGGTGCCCTTGAAATTGAGTTCATAACAGCTTTTTTTTTATAAGAGCTCAGTAAAATGAGTGTGAAAGGCTCTCTGGTTTCTCACTGAAGGGAACCAAAAAAATACTTCAGTGCCGATGCAATATTAAAAGAAAAGCACCAAGGGGAGATCGAGATCACCCCTCAAAAAAAAGTTCCCAAACAGACAAACCTTCATTAAGAAGCAGAATTTTCATGTTTCAGTCAGCGAGCCCAAGATATCAGATAGCAAATCATTTTAATATGCATGAAGGTGACAGAACGTCATTTCACAAAGTCATTTTCTGAGATAAAAGTATATTTACATGAAAAAAAACCACAATTTGCTTCTGTATTTCTCCTCTTTCATCCCCGCAAACTGACAATTTATCAACCCTTTCTTCTATCAACCCCTGACACTTGAATCATGCAGCTGTTATCATCATGAAATTACAAAATCAGAGAGATTGTTTCATCAAGAAAAAATGGCAAGCTGCACAACAAAGATTAGAGAAAGATAAAACTGATGCGAACCTTGGGAACAATGACAGATAATAATATTGACCTAAAGGGCATTTACAAAACATACAACACATTTACATATAAGACAGACAGTTCATGTTTCTATGGATTTAAACACCTTCTTCCCAAATAAAAGTCAGTATTTTTCAAAGGGAGTCAAGCATCACATACCCAGTTAAAAAATAAAAAAGTTTAATTGCATCAAATGTGTCTGCAGTTTAGATTTTCCTCAATAGACTCATTCAGATTAGTGACACTAACTAAGCACAAATTACTTTTGCAAATCTCTGTCTGACCCAGTGATGAGAAGTCGTATTGTTTTTTTTAGTGTTTTTCATCCATTTTCATCATCGAGTTACACGTAAACTGGTGGAGCTGTTGACTGACTGAAGCTCAGCGAATTTAAGTTTTATAGAGGTTGAAATTTCAAATATAGAAATAATAATATAAAATCTAAAAATCCCAGAGCTTAAGGCATTGATGGCTCCCTACTGTGCATTTGATCTTCTCTAATTTTAGAAAAGCCATCAAGTCATTTAGTCATAGTTCTGCTTTAAGCACTATGACAGACTACCATTGGAGTGAAATCCTCCTATGAGCAATAAAAGATTCTGCTTCTCTGTGTTGAAGCTGAATGATGTCAAACAAGCGTATTTAGTGTGTTTGCAGCCGAAAGAATCTGCTGCACTAATCCAGAATCCCTGTTAAAGGCTTAACCACAATGGCATCCGAGCCAGTTCTACCCACTGTCGTAAACAACCACGTGTTTTAGCAATAAGCATGTTCATGTTCACTAACCCTCCTCATGAGAAGAACTGAGCATTTTGAAGGGCATGAATGTTCCATTTGGCATTGGCTTGGTCTTGTTCAAGGTGGGTGTCAGACTCTGGCAAGGTTGTTCTTTGTTTCCTCTTTAATTTGTGTTTTTCAAGGACAGGCTGGTGATTGAGGACCCACTGGAGAGATTATATTCCTTGTTTGGTCCGGTAGCCGGGAGCGTTAAGCTCACCAGCAATTTGCTTAGCTTTCCATGAAGACATGGTCAGACTTATTCTCAAGGTTTAAAGAGCTAGCCACTTCTCCTTTTGAAAACATTAAATTCACTTGAACTCAAAATAAAGTGTGATTTTACAAAAATGTGTGTACCCTTTTACTTTTTGTGTCTAACTTACTGTCAACTGGGAGTGAAAATATGCGGCTTCACACTGACAGCAAGTGGATATTTATTAATTCGAACATTTTACATTTGATGAAGACTGATGCTGTTTGCAAGCCAGCGTGTCAGCAGTTTGGACATCAGAGAACATCAGACCTTGCTTTTTTATCAACAGTTATAAAACAGGGCCAGCAACACATGCCAGAATGTATATTTCTGAATGTCGATGTCACCTGTAAAGATGATTGTTAACGTCCTATTAATTCATTGTGCCGATAAAATGAAATAAATGTCTAAATAACGTATTTACCTGACTTCACTAACCTATCTACCTGTATGCTTACAGCTGTGAGTCCATCTGTTCAAACTGACACTTGTAAAATTGAGATTCAACATCTAAATGAGGAACGTTTAACTGAGGTGAAAGATTTTTGATCGTCTCCACAACTCATTTTGGTTGTATGGGGTTCATCTCAGCGTTTCGTCCGGCCCTCTTTATTCTGAAGCAGCCATCGATTCGTAAGTGACAGACGTGGAAGATTTCATCTGTCCTCCAAGGCAGCTGAAGGGAGGTTATTCTGCCCAAAATTACCAACCGAATAAGGAAAGAAATGACAGCCAAGTCTGATATGAGTCTGAGCTGTATTTCCTGGAAGAAGCTCAACTCTCTTTCGCTTCAGTCTCTTATATATAGTTTTTTACAAACCGCCTCCACATCCTCAACCCATGTGCACTCAGACGGTTTTTGCACAGCGTCTGCTCCCATGTGCCATCAGTCTCTGGTGTGACTCTACTGTATTATTACACCGGAATTTTCATTCTGAGTTCTACCTGTCAGCATTCTTACATGAGGTTTAATCCTTCAGCTCTGTTTCTCCCGTCTACCTCGATACTTCCACTCAAGTCCTTATTTTGTACCCTGAATGCCGTCTCACCTTTCCCAGACACTAAATGAAACTGTGGAAGAAAATAGTTCTCCATCTCGTGTTTATTTTCTCTTTTCTCCTTTAAATCCCTAATTTTAGTCTTCACCATCCCACACAACACGTCAAGCTTCTCCCCCCCCCTCACCTGCGAAGCCCCCAGTGGATTCCACATGCTTTCGTTCTGCCTTTCTCCTTCTCTCTCATGTGTTTTCAGCACCTCTTTTCAGGGCGCTCCAAAGCGACAGCATGTTAGTGAGGGGAGCTGCTCTGATTCCATCTCCCGAATAAATGACTGTGAGGAGATAAAGAAAAGGGGGAAAGGCAGAACGATTGTGTGGGTGGAGAGGAGGCTCTCGTTCCTCAGAGATAAGCAAGTGTGTGTGTGTGTGTGTGTGTGTGTGTGTGTGTTGTGTGTGTGTGTGTGTGTGTGTGTGTGTGTGTGTGTGTGTGTGTGTGTGTGTGTGTGTGTGTGTGTGTGTAAAAGGAGTGGTGGCAGTGGAGAGGGAAGTTCCTGAGGGCACTGCATCGTGTCACCTTATCAGCCACCAACACTCGAGCTCCGCTGAAGACCACCCCTCACTGCTTCTTCTTGATCTCCAGTGATAGGCCGCTCTCCCCCGCGGGACTCCCTCTCAAACAGCCAAAAGTAATCAAGTGTGGAATCGCATCACCATCAACCTGTGAGCTCCCTGATATGAAATTGACGCATGCTACATTCAGGCGGCAAGAAATGCATTTTAGGGACTAGTGGTCCTCATTTAAGGATGACATTCCAAGTGGGCCTGGGATGGGGGGGGGGGGGGGGGGGGTGGGGGGTTGACACCTCGAAAACAAAACTGTACTGCATGGGTCAGCAGCTTTGTTGCATTTTGGATGAATGGACGATTGTATTCTGCTTCATCAGCCATACTTTTATAAAGGTGCTCGAATATGAATAATGGGTTTGATTATTTGCGCACAGATTTCCTGTCATCTCTTTTAAATACACACTCGCAAACATCTCGGCAACTCCTCAAAGTTCCTTGTTTTGCCAGAGCCGTAATTAGGACCAACAGCTGTGATTTCTGACACAACTAGTCAGCGTGTCACAGCCAAACAGATTCCTCACACCTCCTCTCACCCGTTCACTTTACAGTCTGATGCCGGCACTCCCTTTTCTCCCTCCCCGCACCCTCTTACCGTGACAAATTGAGATCAGGAGATGAATGTTTAATGCTTTGTTTTTCCTCCACATTTTCAATCTCCTCCAATCTTGTTACAGAAGTTGGTCCGCTTTCATCATATGCACGCAGTCAATGTGAATATTCAGCCGACTGCACACAGCACGTCGAGAGGAAAACAGGTAAGGCAACGGGCTTGCGTACAAGACCTCGAAGGAAAATGAGAGTTTATTGCTTCATACTTGTTGTAGTTAGTAAGACAGTGGCAGAGGGGAATAGTTTTTAAAAACCTCATTTGAGGGAATCTGTTCATATTTTCATGCTTCAGCCCTGAATAAACATCACATTAGACGGAATGAGTCAACACAGCAACAGGAGCTGACACTGTCTATTCCAGCAGAGGTTTAATGCATCCAAATGATAGTGAGGCTCCGTCCAAAATATTTTCTTGTTTACTGCATAAGGAACAGTGTATGCTTTACCACTTGCATTCATGTTTTCCTCACACACACTGCCGCATATCACAGATTTCAACAAAGAATTTATCTGCGTACAATACAACTGGCCAAGTTGATTTAGCAAGCAACACATGGAGCTCATAATTTTATGTATTCTGACCTTTAGTGGCTTGGGTAATCTTAACAGGAGCAGAAGGAGAGAAGTCAAGCCATAAAGTATTAAGTGAGACAGAGAGAGAGAGAGAGAGAGAGAGAGAGAGAGAGAGAGAGAGAGAGAGAGAGAAAGAGAGAGAGAGAGAGAGAGAGAGAGAGAGAGAGAGAGAGAGGAGCCCTTCTTATATAGTCTAAAGTCAGTTGGGATCAGACAAAAGAATTTTATGCACAAGTAAAGTTCAAGAACTTAATGAAGACCGAATTTATAATTCATTTGAACATAAAGCATCATACTGACTTAACCTGGTCTAACCACACATAACAGTGGTTTAATTGTGAGTGACGGGGTTCAGTGTGAGGACATGTTAGTCCTTCAGTAAGTCATTGGAAATTACCCGACGGTGTCATTGCATGAAGTGTAAGTAATGATGCTAACTGATATTTAGTACATTTCCAAGTGTTTATTATCAGTCATTTATTACAAAACAGACAATGAATTAAGTTATGATGTCATTTTGGATGCAGCCCAAAACAACCCTGGGAAAGTTGAGTACAGAGATGCATTTAATAGTCACCCTTTTCTTAATTCTAATTATGAAGTACCTCCAATTACCTTAAAGAAAATTATAGTCCCGATCATAATCTGAATGTCTGTCCTGTATGCATCAACTCATCAATTGTTATTGGCTCTAAGTTATGTCAATCACGGTTTGACTTTTCCACAAAATCAGTTATACACATGCATACACATACAAAACATAGACAAACACTGTCACACTCTGTACCTCGGCTGCCACTTCAGGGCGCTGTTTTGACGCCACACCTCCATTCCTCCCCGATGTTGAAGCATTTGATTCAGACACATCCAGAAATAAAGTGAAAGGAGCAGAAATTCACAATGTAATGCAGAAATATTGAAAAATAAGACCCAAGTTATTATTATTTCTTTTTTTCTCTATGGCCTCTCCGGGGCACCGGACTAAAGCAAGACGAATGTGAAAAAATACAAATAGAGGGACGAGGAGACGCAATGTTTTCTCGCTCTTTGGTCAGCATCCAAGGTTCAGGCTAAAATAGATGGAGCGACCCGGACCGAACCGATAAATACAGTCCGTCTCATCGTACCTGTATGAGCTCTATTGGTGAAATCAGTGACATACAACATTTTGGAGTGACACAATGACTTGGCTCTCACTTGGCTCCTTTGACAATGGAAAAACAATCCGTTCTTTGCTGGTGCTTATTATTTTACCTACCAGTGGAGATCTACAGTATCTTAGCTTAAAACCGTTCATTGATACCTTATTCAAATTTACAACTGCAAATGTAATTGAAAGGTATATTAATGATTTATTAACCTTCATAAATGCACATGACTCAGTAACTTTTGCTGATTGCTAGAAGAATTAAATTATGCGTAATGGCTTAAACATAATTACAAATGAGGACCAGGGCCTCATTATATATTGAGACATAAGCATTTACAATAGATTTGTCACAGCCAGGCAAATTGTCATTAAATTTGACCCTCTCCTTATTCTTGACCTTAAAACATTTAATTTCCTATTAATAAATCATACTACACAATTGAGAAACCTACCAAGAAGGCTTCCTTATTAAGGATGAGGCAGCAAGAAAAAGAAACTCGGGGTGGACAGAGTTACTTTTAAACTATGGACGGTCTTTTCTGTGAATTAAATTGTTCATTCATGCGTCGACCTTTTCCTCCACTCATCTCCAGTAAGAAGGAAGACAAATTAAGTGCTTAATGTCAGTCGTGTGCAGTTTTAATAGCTGCAATGAAAGCAAGCACAAGTGGGTACTGTGCAGCTCGGGCTGTGTACATCTACTGGTATTTAAGGCCATTCTGCAGTCTGTCTGTACAGTCTGATATCTCCCTTCAGTTTGTTACCGATGTTTCCTCGATGTCTCCTCTCGAGCGGGCGCGCTGAAGCGGTGACCTTTATGTGACTTTTCTATCTGCTAACCAACACACACTGTCTTGTCTGTCCCCATGGACGTAGTGGTGGAGCCCTCAACCACAGCAAAAACCAGGCTATTTTATTCTATTTTATGTCTTTGCTCAGACGCAGGTGGAATAGTAAGTAGAGTGTATGTCCTCACAGGTGCAGGATGTGAAGTTATGCTACACTGTGCGAAGGGAGACAACTGACAAAACTCTGCAGCTGCCGCTTCAAGATTTACACAAACACATTTTTTTTTTTTTTTTTTACTTTGTATTAGCTAAGCAAAAGTTCAGAAACCATCAATGAGCATAAAGTAAGAGAACAATGTCACGGTGTGGGTTATTTTTCTCCAGTAATATAGCCAAAAATGAGCAAAAACAACCTCATTAAATCTTATTAATCTTGTTGAAAGTGTGACTGATGAATTCCTGTTTATTTGCATGTGCTCCGACGGCTTCCCAATCTCTCTCACCTTTTGGCTGTTCATTAGACAGAGAAAGGCCAATTATGTTCGACAGACTTTCTGAGGAGTGACCCCAAGAGAGTGAGTGGAGGGGGGCCGTTAACAATTATAGAACCTCCAAGAATTTGAGCTTGTCGCTGCAAAGCATTGGGGAGGCAGGACATCAAGCTCTAAGAGTCTAAAAGAGAGAAACTCGCCGGCAAATCAGTCTTCTCCCATTCACTGCTGACAGAGATTTGAATCAGAAACGGAAGCGATAGGTCTTCATGAGCGAAATGCGTGGGTGAAAAAATGCTCAAATGACTTTTTTAACCTTGGGCACATTATGTTCGCTCACTTGTCACTGTGCGGCAGCACACAGCCGTCCTATCTACATGAGTTTGAGTGGCATGGAAAGGAGATTAAAAGCAGCGCAAGTCAGCAGAAGGAGATCCACAGCACAAATAATGTGAACCAAGGACAGAGCTGCTCTTTATTGTTGTCATCTCCCGGGGAAAAAAAAAAGCTGACATCACATTCAGAAGGGCTTGTTGTTTATAGCCATCCTTCAAACACAATTGAATAGATCATGTTGATAATATTTATTTTCCTGTGTATTTTTGAGGGGGTGAAGGAATATTATAAATATCAGCTTTACTGGAATGCTATCACTTTTGTCAGTTCGAGCCATATAATGAAGCTAATATTATAAATATCAGCTTTATTGTAATGCTATCACTTTTGTCAGTTTGAGCGAGTAAATAAATACTATTGTAAAATCAGTTACACAGTAAACGACCTGCAGAGATATTGTCTTTCTCCGTCCGGCTGACAACACTGTCTTAGAATTACTGTTAAACTTTTAGATCACTGGAAAAGATGCAGCTTCATCAACTCTGAACTACAGCTCAGTTCTTAATGTTGATTCCATTCACCTCCGCTTACCTTCATAAGTCCCGTCTTTGCTAAATGTTTTTTCACACCTGATAATGTCAATATAAATATTACTCCAGTTGAACATGAGTGAACCAGTTATCACACGAAACCGCAATAATCCAACTCGGTGCACATTATTAAGGCAGGCCTGACCGAGGAGCCAGAAGTAATGCAAGATTTACTTTAAAATGTAACAGCATTACAATATAAAGATGCAAATTTGGGAAAGTACTGATTTTCAATTTGCACTACACAAATCGAGAGTATGCATAGGGAGATATGCCCGCTAATGTATGCACTTTATAGTTTATAGAAGGAATATGAGAGAAATGATTTCCATAATTAGCTCATTTTTATTCCTTTCACTAAAACCTTTTCAACCCAGGCAAAGTAGGTTTCATGCCTAAAGCGAGCCAAACTGCAACTCTAATTTCAAGTAGGTGTTTCTTTGTTACAGTCACCATAACAACAAAGTCGCACATGCCCATCATCGGTACTCTCCAACAACCACGCATGGACAAAAACTTGTCTCCAATGTTTTAATGCAAAACAAAACAACAAAAAGTTTGTTTTAAAGACAAAACAAATGTATTTGCTGTTAATAAGCTGTCAGAAAATCTTCCTATCATTGCGGGTGTGTTTGAAAAACCCTTGTGGTGTTTGTTAATTTTCCAAGCTCAGGTTTTCTGTGAAGTTTTCAGATGGATGATTATGTGAGTGCATATTTAGTGGAAGCTGCAAATAAACCTGTGTCTTGATTGATTATTTGAATGAAGCAATCAGCAGGCCATCAAAGCGGGGAAGCGTGCACACACTCAGGAATGCATATGCGCAGACATGCAGGAAGAGTGATGACATTAATATATGCAATAATTGGGGTGACACGGGGTTAACACTGTATCCCTAATAAGGCTCTTGAGACAAGGTCATGTGCGACACACGGAATAAACATTTTTCACCTCAAGTGTGAAGCTGAATTGAGTCCATGAGGCGAGGAATAGAGAAGAAATCAAAATTGAGATATGCACTTCAATATGGGTGGAAGATTGGTATTGTTCTCATTAGACGTTACTAATGCCTACCCCCCTTCCCCTGCCGAAACCAGGGCCTGAATCCCTCCCCCCAATCTGTCTATCTGTCATATCCCTTCCTCTCCTGTATCTTCTCACCCCATTCGGAATGACAGAAAGCCGCCACCTCTGAGTCTGGTTCTGCAAAGGTTTCTTGTGTTTGGAGTTAGAGTTTTTCCTTTCCGCCGTCATTTATGCTTGCTCATGTGGATTTGTTGGGTTTCTCTCTGTTAAAAGCATCAAGAAATGCCTATGTTGTTTGTGGTACTATATAAATAGAATTTTATTTAATTTAAAATTTGAATGAAAAAAATAGGAGTCATATTGATGCTTGGCAGTGCAGCAGTTTTGGCATACAGCCTATACCTTACATCTACAATGTGTGTTTTTATCACATAATTCAAAATGGCCTAATGAATGACGCACTACGAAACTTGACAGTACAAACTTTGACCGTTTTAATTCTGTCATCATGTTAGACTTAGTGGAATAAGAGGATCTATACAAAATATGAATGAAATATCACATACCTTTTGAGTCTTGTTTTTTTTAATGATCAGGTATATTTCCCTCTACATAATTCACCTTCCATACCTGCTTTATCCAAAGATGTTTCGTTGTAGGGACAATACAATCCACAATTGTACCACTGTAACTTGCATTTTCATTGTATTAAGTTATTTGTACCTTGAGGCTTTGGCAAGCTTTGCAAATTAGCTTAGGATATAGTCTGAGGCATTGATTTATGCTACATACTTGTCCCCCCTATAAATAAATGTTTAAATAAATAATAAAAATGCCACCTTGTGCTGAATACATTAATATATTTTGGATTAAACTGTTAGGAGAAAGATTCATTATTATGGAAAGTCATGCCAAAAGCAATTCTGCCCCAATGCGACACTCACCAAAACAGCAAAATAGAGATGTGATAGCATCTCCGACTCCCAATACAAAATAAAAAACCTAAAGTTAATCCTGCAAGGGTTTTCGTGTTGTTGTTTCTTTTTATGTCCCTTGCTAATAACATCAGTAAAGACAAGGAGCAAAGGCACAGACTATAAGAAATCAAACTTTTTTATAGATGCTGCAGTTTGAAGAAGCTTGGCAGACTGGCCCCACCAGAGGGTCATCACACCAACAGGCTGGAGGCAGACATCAAAAGAGCAGCTATGATCTATTGCACACTGATTTATTACCAAGATTCAAAATAGCTAACATTAATTTGTTTCAAATTCTCAACTAAATAAACACAGATATAATTAATTTGCAAATGCAGGAACCATATTTCATGTTACCCTTACATCAGCTTAATGCAGCTCACTAACACCACTTATTCATACTTGTTTCTAATATTCCCCAGACATATAGACATTAGGAAATATATTAGGATCGCTTTACTTTTGACTCAACTACATTACTTTTATCCAGAGTGACATGATGGAAAATAACAATGTCAAAATCAAATTATATCAAAGTCAGCCCACACTTACAACACAATAGCAGCTGCAATTTAAAAAGAAAACCACTTGTGTTGAAACAGTACATTTGAAAATTATGGTTTTCTGGCAGTTCCATTTTTGCTCCAACTCTTTTGTATTGCATGTGCAAGAGAGGTATTCACCAGGTTTAGCTTGTGAGGAACATATGATTCGTGTATAACAAGAATCAAAGCATTCATCCACCCGTCTTATGCTGGGAAAAAAACAACTCACCGACACCCTGGACAAGTTTTCACTCCATCAAGAGTACGCAGAGAAAAAACATACACCCACACTTGGTGACATATGTACAAATGTGCACATATTTGGAGAAATTGCAGATGTCTTTGTTCTGTGACGGACGCATTTCTTTCCCCTGAACGGTTGCATCCGTCCACATGCTGCCATTTCTGGACGTTATTTCATGGAGAAGTCTTGTGGAAAGAAAAGTCTGAATCCAGAGTTCTTTTTTTTCACTTGGAGTTTCATCTCAGATATGAATGTGGTCATGCAGTGCTTATTGAACATCAGTTTGGTGCATTTGATCCAATGTTAGACAGTACACTGCTTTTTTTGTTTTTCAAACTCAGCATTTAAAGTATTTTCAAGAACAACTGGTGGCAGACCTGCTGCTTACACAAAAACGATTGACTGGAAATCTATCTGTCTATCTGTGTCTCTCTGTCTGATCTATCCTATCTTCAAACCAAGGACTCTCTCGTGAAGCGAGAGTGCTGACCACTACACCAACGCCCATAATAAACAGAAACAAAAGTTAAGTGATTTTAGCTGCTTGTACCACAGGGAAATTTTGTATTTGTTGCACAGCAACCATTTCTCCTTAGCACATCGATATGAACTCAAAGCACCATCCTTATATCGTGCAAATTTAGTTTAACTGGAAAAGCAGTTTCTGACAGTTCATGTCCCCAATCTCATTTGCAGAATGAAAGCAGCAGCCAAGAATCCAGTGACCATTAACACCATTTTGTCAAGTTTTTTCTGCAAAGAGATGAGCAGATTCACAAAGGATTTCCTGACCTGAACACAGGTTTGATACAGTGGCAGGACAGACACCGATGCAGAATATATGATGCACAGCGTGAAATATGCAACTGTAGCTTCCACTCTGAGCAGATATTATAATCTATACTTATTCTCTCTCTCTCTCCTCTTCTTCTCTCGTTCTATGTTTCACATCTCAACACATATTGTTGCCTCTAAGTCTCCGCAATCTCTGCTCTTTTCACAGTCTATTCCATCATTCCCATTTCTTCCGCAATATCAAAATGGAAATGATGGACAGGCAATCTATATGGAAATGGTATATGGGAGTACACACTGTGCTCGAAGACATGGACATCCCTAGTCTTAATCTGCGTGTGTTCCCCCCCCCCCCCCCCCCCCCCCCCCCCCGTACAACAATATATGCACGACTGAAATAGCTTTGCTGCGGTTTGCCGATGAAAACATTCATCAAGGCGTTCCGGGTTTATTTTAGCTTGTCATCATTGGTGTTGTGGATGTGGATTAACTGACTTCAGCAACTGCTCAAAAATGAAAAAAAAAGAATCTAACTTAGATGCAGACCATCTTTTAAAATGCTCTGATTGCTGATACAACCTGAAATACTGCAGTGAAAGTTTTGCGATACAATACTGGACCATTATCCCAATTAAAAAAGGTGGCAGAAAACTTTGCAAGGGCACAAAAATAGAAGGAA
This sequence comes from Blennius ocellaris, assembly GCF_963422515.1. Lineage (NCBI taxonomy): Eukaryota > Metazoa > Chordata > Actinopteri > Blenniiformes > Blenniidae > Blennius > Blennius ocellaris. The sequence continues at coordinate 6,534,739 of NC_137667.1, forward strand.
AAAAATAAACTATGAAAAATAACTACGATCACCTGGCAGGCTAACTTGAGGTATGCTTGGAGCAAAAGGCATCGATTTTTAGTGTCTACAGTGGGAGAAGAGGCAGGAGCCAACAGAAAAGTTTGATGACCTAAAGTTTAGATCATTACTAACAGGTTCTGATACTCAAATGCCACACTACTATGTTAACAAATAAATACTTGTTAATTTATTCTTTATTATTAGCTAATGAAGCTTATAAAAGACATAGTCTCCAATTTACAAGCAAAATTGCTGAAATGCAAGTGAATCATCCTCTCATCATGTTGCCTGAAACATCAGAGAGGAATGTGGATCCCAGGATGTTACTGCTATAGATATCTGTCTATTAATGATGCTAAGACTGGACAAAATATGATCGCAGTATCTGACAATACCGCCTACTAACGCACCTCAGATGAAGGAATCTGGGTGGCCTTCATGAAAATAGGGAGAGGAAGGATCCTTTGACTGATTACACACTAAACAGTCACAGTGATTAATTGATTGTAAAGTTATTTGGTGTGTTTATTTGTTTTTTGCGTGCAACTTTGAACTCATTGTGATCAATGCAGCAAAAGCTCTCTGAAAATCTGGTTAATTATTCGATGTGACCAATGGAACAAAAAGGTTTATTGACGTGCAACCAGTTAAACCTGTTCGACAAAAGTTTTCTCAGGAAGTTTATGCACTGTGTGAAGAATATCAAGTAGCTGGACTCAAAGTTTTTATTGGTAGAATAATGACATTCCTATGTGATCTGCTGTGTGCGTGTGTGTTCTCTGATTGCCTCTTCTTAATTTTCTCTCAACAGTCTATACTCAGTCCATACAGAAAACATAACAGGGGATTGGAATCAGGGCTGTAGTTCCAAGTCTTCTGTGCTCACGTCGTCATTGTCGATAACGACAGGCCCAGCAACACTCCTGCTGATTGATTCTTGTCGTGGCTATAAATAATTGTCCTTTTTGCATTAGATTGAAGGACGCAGACACTCGGTAAATTTATGAGGCTATTCGCATATCGTCACTCAGCATCTTCACCGCAAAACAGCAAAACAGAAAGCTAATGCAGCGTTTCTGTTCCCCACCTACAGTGATTTATGATTCATATATTAAACATGTGATTGAATATGTTGGCTAAACATCAGAATGGGTTGAATGCATGCATAATATGAAGACGCGCTGGCAAATTATCAAAAGAAAGCTCAGACATTATCACCGAGGTCAATTCTTAGCCGTCAAAGTCAAATGAAATTGCCTCTGCAGTGCATTTATGGTTGTTAGTGAAGCCAATGAATTGTCACAGTGGTATGATACAATGCTTCAACTTCCATTGACTTTTAAAATGTAGATAGTTATTCAAATGTTATGCAATATCAGACAAATCATTTCACCTCATTTTCCAAATGAAGGATTAAGAAAAACCACTGAAATACATACAGGATTTGCAGCCCCATATTTCCCATAATGAAGATGTTTAAAACTAAAAGGTTGACTGGGATCAGGGTAAAATCATTGATTAAATGCTGAATATTTAATAAACATAAACACAAAAGCAGCAACTAGATGATATTGCATATAATTAAATGACTTTTGCAGTCAGTGTAAAGCAAATTATGAGATTTGTCAAATATTAATTTCAATTCAAATATAAAAATCACAATACTGTTAAAATATGGGAGCACTATGACTCTGTAAAATGACAAATACTTTTTGATTCGTTCGATTTATTTTGGGGGAAGGTTTGAAACACATAAATGCATTTCTGTCATCAATAGCTTTCTCATGACATAAATGATAATCAATGCACTGTATATCTTGGCCTTTTTATCAAATGTACCTGACTAATTCACTTAGTCGTAGTGTCTTTGTCGTTTAAACTAACCTGTTAGGATCTACAGAACAGCTTCGTCTCCTTTTTTTTTTTTTATTGTCATCAAATTATGACATGAAAAGCCGACTCATTTAATGGAAGCCTTGAAGCTTAGAGTTATGAAGGATGTCTACTTCTGCAGTAGTCATTTTACATCGAGCACTGCTAATCCATTTAACAGACTGCTGCTGCTGAAATTAAAATCCTAAAGTTGTCATAAATCTACTGTATTCATCTTTATAAACCACTTTTCTACATGTAGGTGTTTTTTGTCATCATAAATGAGTCAATGAAACGTATTTTCAGTATTGTTTTAATTGTCAAATCCCTAGACTTTATTGCCAAATAAAAACAATCACTGTATCATGTGTGTCCCTTTTGTCACATTCAGCTACACATCTCCTATATTCAATTACCATAGAAATCTTGCAATCTTCTCTAAATTTCAGTATATCAATGCCTTCATAATATAAAGTACGCTACTTCCTGAAAGTTTACGTGCCCACTTACTTGGTGAGGTGATGGTAACCTTCTCCTTTTCCTTGACATTATTCACAGGGGAATCTATTAGCATCGCTACCAAGTATAGCTTTGGAGCATTAAGAAAATCTAAATTGGGGGAGACACTGCATGAGGAAGCGTCAAAGAGGATTAAGCATTTAGGTGTATATGGGAAGAGAAGAAGCAGTGGGAGACACAGAGGACTTGGTTGGAGTCCACTCAGTCTTGACGTGTTCAATATGCTGCCGCGGGTACACCTTGTTCCATGCCAAGTTGTTGTTTTCCCATTTGAGACTAACTGAGTTGCCTCCAACTCAGCCTGGCTCCTTAACTCGTCGCTTTGGAAAGGTCAGAGCGGACTCTGCGGTATAACTTCCTGCAGCCGGACTGAGACCCCGTATAAAGATGTGAAAGCAACTCCCAGGTGAGCTGGCGTTATTGAACCGTGGAGCTCAGGCGGGGAGCGCGGCGAGATCAAACAGAGTCGGTGCAATGAAGGCCAAGTGGGGAGGCCTCAACTTTGGACTCTGGGTAATTCTTGTGTCCGGAAAGTTGCTGTTTCAAATCTCCAATCAATAAAAAAAAAAAAAGCGCGAGATTAATGTGTGCAGACCAGCCGTTGTTTGTCATTCCACCAATTCCTTTTCCCTTGGCAGAGACCCTGTGTGTGTGTGGTTGTGTCCTCAATTCTTATATAAAGATTTGCCTGTGTTTTCCCCTTAAGAGTTTGTTGAAGGGAACAGTTTGTCAGAATAAAATGAAGCAAATTCCATGTAAGAATGCGTTCTGACTTCTGTACATATAGTTCTTTTTCTTTTCTTTTTTTTTAATTAACATCACGGTTGCACAGAATACAAAATTGGACCTTCAGTTTCATCCCATGTCAGTAAACAAGACAGGTGAGCTAGTTTTTGTGTATCATTACACAAACACTGAACAAAGCTTCTGCCATAGCTTGTGTCCCGGGAAACCTTGGAATTCTTTCATGGACTTTAAAATAAAGCTCTGGGGGATTTCAGCAGTATTTGGCCACACAGCAGTGGTTTAATGACTGGCCCCCTGACAGCCGCTGCTTGTTAGAGGTTAACTCAGCATGCGGAAAGACAGTCTGCTGAGCGCATACAAGAGTTCATATACTCATACAAATTTAAAGAATTTAAGATTTGTTGCTCGGTGGCTTTCAAATAAGGCTTCAAATGTGTCTTCATGCGAGTTCTTCTAATCAGGGAGGAACATCAAGGAATTGGATGGCGGTTTGAGTTTAGACAGTAATCACAGAGCGAAATGTATTTATATTCTTATATAAGTGGTCGGAGCTGTTTCCATGGCAACAGGTCATTCTGCCTGCATAAAGGAGGGACCAAAAAAAAAAAAAAGTGATTACACATTTTAAAAATTTCCTCATAGTCTCTGTTTGTTTCAGTCTTCTGAGTAGTCTCCCTTTGTCTCTCCGGTTTAATCGGCCCTCTGTTATTTTCACTCGGTAGAATAACACGCAGCTGTGGTGAGTGTCTTTGCCTCAGTCTTATCTCAAACAGCTCATCTTGAGCCCGTTTGCCTTCAGATCAGGCTGAGATGGTTCTTTGTTCTTTGTGCTGGGCTCTCTTCCCGCCGACTGGATAATCAAAACTCTTTCCTGACTTTTAGAGACGACCATTGTGAGAGGGAAAAGGAGAAAAAAAAATTACTTTGTAACAACAGTGTCAGTAATGAGGACTTTGTTTTTCTTCTGACTTGCGCTACTTCCTTAAAGTAATGCAGTCAAGGGTCATTCCTCTCGACTGTGTCTGTCCCCCTAATGAGCGGAGTGGACACTGTTGTCTGCCTTCAAATGATGCACATCCAATTATTTATTTTTTTGTCGCTTGAATTTTTGAAGATCACGAAGCGGTGGAGTCAAAGTGCCCTTCACAGGTGCAGGTCACTGTGTAGCCTCAATCAAGAACAATTTAACACAAAACAGGTGAATGTAGAGATCCTGGCAGTGTCCCACACCGTCTGCTGGTCCACAGTTAGGATGCAGAATACGAGTCTCCTAGTATAAACAGACACTTTTGCACATCTACTTATAATCACTTTTTAGCCCCTTTTGTATTGATTTTTAGAAATTAAAGGTTTTAAAAAAAAAATGTTTCTTTAAAAGCTGGTCAACGTATTAATTACAGTGAATTGCTTTTAAATCCCTCATGTCTTACATATGGTAACACAACAAAATAATGTTTCCTCATTCCATTATTTTTTTTCAAATTGTGCAGAAATTGTGTTTTTTCTAATATGGCCATCAAAGTGTGTGTGTCTTTGAATGAGTGCACATGTGTAAAGTGCACTGACCCTGCTGAAGCTATAAAAATGCAATATATTTATCACTGAAATCTGCTGTTTCATATGACGCACACAGCTGTGTTCTTCCATTTCACTGTTTACTAAATTGGAAACTTTCCATCCACTGAGCCAAGAAACAGGTTTCATCTGTTTCATGAATAGCATCTGTTAGCTACTGTTGTTAACAGTTTCCCACGCAGGCCTTTGACAGAATATTATAATGGCAAACTCATCCCAGCCCTAGTAGAAATCCATTGAAGAATTCCTCTTGACCAGTCCTGTGTGACACTAATTCTACTTTGAGTAATAATTAGTCATGGGTTTTTTTTTTATCCCCGTCACTGGCAGAGCAAACTGTGTAACCACTCCTATTCTCCCCGTCTATGTTTAAAGGTGTCTTTTTGGCAAGACACTCAACTCCAACTCGCTTCCATTGGTGTGTGTGCATCTTGGTTGCGTGTGAATGTGTCGGCATTGTTGTGTGAGGAATTGTGTGAATGTAACAGATCATGTAAAGTACATTGAAACTATGCAAGCAGTAACATACACTATTAGTTATTTCCATGTGTCGAGTTTGGAGTCAGTCCTTGCTCGGGAAGCATCTGTGACTGCAATGCCAACTTTCTAAAGGGCCTCCATCTGTCTGTTACAGTCAGAACTTCAATGTAGAGACATAGTAGACAGGAGATAGGGAGAGCTGGAGTTAGTGGAAACTTCCACAAGAATGAACAAGAAGAGTGATAGAGAAGGAAGGATCAAATAGTTTATGTGAACACAGGTGATGGGCCCATTCCGGTGCTCTGTTCAGTGAAGCCTGCAGAGAAAATAAATGCACTTATCTTGGACAATCTATAACATCTTAATTAATCACTAGTGAATCAGATAATAATGTATCTCCTCGCACATTTAATTGTCACCGCTTTGCAACGATAGCCAGTAGATGCACTAAAACTGTTAGTAAAAGCAAAGGAGGAATGATGTTGATGGAGGAAAAAGGTCATGAGTTTCACATAACTTTTCTAAGAAACAAAGAGCTGGCAGGAGGCAATAGATATGATGATAGCAGAAACAAGTAATTACCTTTCTGAAACGACTTCCTTTCTACATAGCTCTCATCAGATATCTAAGTTTCTTCTAGTAATTTCCAGTTTCACTGTGCCTGATGTTTCTATTCTCGTGTTTTTTTGGCAGTTTGATCCACCACAAAAATAATGTTTATGAATCAATTAACTCCACTCAGTCGAAACCTAATCCTCCCACCCCAGACAATAATCATGATTAAACATTAAACCAAGGCCGTACGAAAGTCAGGGGACGAATGCAAACTCCAAACAAGAAAGGCGGAGGTGCATGTGTCATAAAATCCATCCATCCAGAGAAGAGTTATATTATCAAGTAATAGAGAGGGGATGACTTCTGTGAAGGATGATGTTTATTGTGCTGCTACATCATCCATTATCACACTAGATGCAATTCCAAAGGCATTTGTAGACAGTTATTTAGATCTTCAAACTCTCTACAAGCCTTAATTTTTAAATTGTCTCGGAGGTTTGCAAATCCAGTCGAAGAAACATTTAAACAAATGCTTTAAAATATATTAATCTGCTGATATATGAGTATCTTAATTCTAAAATCTAAGTAGGTATATGTATTACTAAATTGTTGAAATCGTGATTTCCTGGTGTGAAACATATCAGACGAATAAACAAAAGTATGCCTTCAGCTGGTATCCTCAACTTTGGCCAAGATTGAGATGTTCAGAGTTTTTTCATCCTTTCAATTAGCTACTGCAATAACCCTCTGGCTCTCGTCTACGAAAGCTGGGGGCAAGACAGCGTCTGATCCCACTACCGCTCCCTCAGGAACTTGTAGCAACAGCACAGATTTTTGCTGTCACCAAGTTGGGATCAGGTGCTGAGTTGGAACGGTAACCATGCAGTCTGTTGTATGAATTTTTACGATGTAGTCTTGTTGGTGTGGCTTGCCCCTCGACAGCTGGTAATTAAATATTTGCTGCCCATGATCCAGGATTGTGTAAGGGTAGGACTTCACCAGGTTGGTCCAGAGAGAAATCGCTTCCAGGCCAGGAAATACATATTCCATGTCAGCGTTGGTGCCTGGCGGTGTCTCTGGGAGGAGGAACATCCAGTAAACTTCTGTCTTTGCCAGCCTAGAGATCGGACTTGCCAAATACTGGCCCATCTGACAGTCTCTGTTCAGTACAAATATTTATTGGGCATAAATAAACTTGTATTATACATTCACTCTTGCCACATTCACACAAAAAAACTCTGTTGTGGTAGTATTCAAACTTTCCTAACAATGGCTCCTCCGTCATTAAATTGCTGTTTTTAACACATGTTTGGGACATTTTGAAAGAAATGTGTACTTTGAGTTCAGACCAAAGACAACATATCAGGCATTTAATTATTTCATGAACAGTTTGATCATTGTAATTTTGACGTCAGCAACATATCTTAGAAAATTGGGATGGGGGCAACACAAGGCTGGAAAAATAAGTGGTACTAATGAAAAACTAGCAGCTGGGGGAGCACTTTGCAACTAATGGGTAGATTGGGCACCAGTCAGCAACATGGCAACAGTAAACATGTTTTTGTCCCAAATGTTTTGAAAAGTGTTGCTGCCATCAGATAAAAATGGACAAATATTAGATTTTTCTTTTTTTTTTTTAAGGTTTTTCTCTGAACATCTGCTATATTACTGTGACTCACATATATTTATACAATTGATAACTACTGTATCCTCAGAATATGAAAACTGAGGTTGTATAATGGACATATGTTCTCAATTGCTATTCTAACTTGTGACACAAAACTGTGTCATACCAGAAACGACAAGTGCATAATACACAAAGAGAATATTTTCCACATTTAGATGAGCCAAATGTCCACAAGACGGATGTTGTGGTTACTGTAGCAGTCATAAAGCCTAAAAAACACACATAAATGAAATGAAGCATGTTGTCACATTGCAGTAAGTGTGTTGGTCTGTTTTCCAATAAACCACAGAAATGTTCAACTCTTATAACCTAATTGGTAAGAAAAATGACCAGAATTATGCAGATCCTGTGACACCACAAAATGCTCATGCTAAGCTCATGTCTGTTCTAAAGTTAATGGACTATGACTGAGGGGGGGTGATTTCAGCAGCGTTTTATATTTGTTCTCATAACGTTAAGAAATTAACAGTGAGATTGATGAAAATGGCCCCGTAATTGCGCTGTGTGATCACGAACGTGTGTCTTGCTTGTTTCATTTCTGAGGGGAAATAAAGGAATGACTCATATGTTTGAAATCCCTGCGATCATCAGTGAAGCATTGATGAAACTTGACTTGTGCTTCCAAGTCTAGAGTCTGTTGGGATGAAGACAAGATTATCACTGATGAGTTGAAGACACACCGTACACCACTCCTAAATCTAGTATAAAATCCACATTTACACTTTAACAGAGAAAGTTTGAAATGACCCTTGCTGTCTCAGTTCAGATTTTCATAATGTCGAAGATTCAGTCAAGCTAAACCTAATAGTTAGAGAAGCACAGATTGGACTTTATCTTTTCAGGTTCTTTCAATTCTGAGATGGCCAGATCTCATTCATGAATATTTAGCAAACACTGCATTGCAGACAAGGCAAATCATTTTCACTTTATCTCACATGCATTGTCATCTAAAGAGGCAGGGACAAGATTAGATAAAGGCAAAAACTTTGAATTTAAAAAAAAGAGCTGTTGCTTCCATCTGAATCGGAAAAGATAACCCTTTTTTATTCAGTCTTTGTTTGGGAAGCAAATTGAATGACATTGTTATGTCGATACCACACTTTAAAAAGACATTATGTAATTCTGCTGTGGTACTTTAGCTCACAAACTACAGACCTGCAAGTATGCTTTTTGTTGTTGTCTTTTTTTGTTTTGTTTTGAGGTTTTTCTTAATATAACATTATTTGCTCTCCTCCTTCTTGAGATCTTTTTTTTCTACTCTGTTCAGTCCTATGCTGAGTTCATCCATTCATCGTTTTCAAAACGTTTCAAAAAGTGACCTGGAGAAAAAGCCATGCATGCATGGGAAGAACATTCAAACGGGAACTACGCCACCATCATGTTTTGGGTGATGTTTCTCAAATGTTAACATAATCAAACAGCCAGCAACTTTCCCTGCGGTAAATAAAACGTGTTTTTCAGGTTACGCAAACACTGTGCTCACTAAATCATTGAAATATATATATATACTTCAGGGATTGTGTGTATTTCATATATATATATATATGAAATACACACTCCACATTCACAAAAAACACACAATATTGTACAACTGAGTATGTTCAAAGCAACATGGAGGCTGAGACCATTTGTTTTTCTTCTGCCTATAAAGAGAGGCTTATAGCTGTCAATTTCATTTCTAAGAGCATAGGTGGGCAGATTTTACTGTTACAATAGCAATTGGCCCACGCAAAGACTTTACAGCCTTGTAGGCTTCGTAGCGTCAGGCTTTTATTTATTCTTTTTCTGCCCTCAATGTCTTTCATTATTTCTTTTAACAGTAGCTGGAGACGATGTAGATTTGACCACAGCAGCTGTTTAGTATTATGTGTTAGGTTGTATGTATGTCTTAAAGCATGAATATTAAACTTATACCAATATATAATGTACATGCACAGAAGCAGATGTGGGGTGAATAAAGGTTTTGCTTCATGGGTGAAAGAGCACCTCTTTTCTACTGGACACAAGTTTGTAAATGTTTAATGTGGAGATTTTTTTTTATATATCATGACAAAAGAATAATTTACATCCTGTCATTCTGGATTCCTTCTGTTCGAGATGGGACTCTTAGTCTAAAAGATGTGTGCAGAATAAATACATTGATATCATCCTGGTGAATTTCAGAAAAACTACAATTATTGTCTTGGACACTGAAATACGATTATCTAATGACCAATGAATACAGCATTTGGTTTTCTGTGTTTATTTCAGTCTTCTTATTTTAAGACTTGATTGATTTATTGGGAGAATGTATTTGACCAGCTCTCTTATTTTTCTCTGCTCAAATTACACTTACATAACTAAATGTTAATTACATTATGTTCCCTATTTCAGAAATTCTACACATGTAGCAGAATGTACATGTATTTATTCTGCATCACTAATACTGACAGAATAATGTTAAACGTGAGATTTTTTTTGCCAGTTTCCATTTGAAATGTGCTCTGTGAGGACATTAATCTAATTTAATTGATTGGAGGGGGAGGTGGCCTTGTGCTCTTTGAGCCACAGAGTTTTAAAAGTTTAATTCTGCATTAGCGTAGTTAATAATATGTCCCTTCTGCACCAGGTCTATTGCTGTGAAAACGGTAAATTCTAATACTTATGTTGTCAGTCTGCCACTGGAAACACCAAAGCATATGTCCTCACTCCTTCCTTTGTGTGGCTTGTTTCTGTAAAATGGCCAACACAACAGTTCTGAAGCTTGGCTTGAAACAAGCAGTTGGTACCATAAGAAAGAAAGAAAATGAAAAAGGAAAGAGAATAAGAAATCCTTCATTGCCAAGTCATTTTATTTTTCCCCCAAAGAACGCCAAGAAAATTATAAACTGAGAAAAAGATGGCAACACAACAAAACTAAAAAGGAGAGTCCTTTTTGTTCTTTTCTTTTCTTCTTCTTTTTTTTTTTATTTTTTAGCTCAACTGTAATTTGTTGTTGTTGATAAGGGGGACCTCTTCAATGTTTCTGCAACAAACTTTGTTATATAAAGTTGGTACTTTTTGAGGTTATACACAATGAGCTCATCTATTTTTTTTTGACCTGCATTCAAAGGACTGTTTATCTATAAACTCAACCTCATATAAGTCTGATCTTTACGAGACTGACTATATCAGCAATAATGCCACACAAATTAAAGCTTAAGTCCTCTCCAAAACCATTGTGTTGTTGACTTTGAAAACAAACAATCTAATGAGACTTGAGGGACTTCTGTTCACTTTCAGATCATCCTTTTTTTTCTCTTATTCATATTTTGAAAACATGGTGACTTGGTGCAAACCCCAGAGACAAAAATCTAGTTCATATAGCGCAGTACTGCAGTGAGTTTTCACCAGAGTACTAAGATAGTGTTACATAAATGAGTCTGCAAGCCCTCAACTCAGTAAAATGTTAGGGTAGGCTGTAGCTCAGGCACATAGTCCTCAGTGGCTTGATAACTGGCCACCCCTGTTGATGTGTGTGCGTTCACGTGAATGCGAACGCAATCAATTCAATGTCCCCAGAAAGAATGGAGACGCCAGATGTGTGTTTAATCCATCACTTGTGCCACAAAAGTGGCTTTCAGAAGGAAATACTGTGAATAAAGTGTTATCAAAGTGGTAAATAGCTCCAATTTAAACAACAACTCCAACCTTTCATATGCTGGGAAGATGTCGGCCCGGAAGGGAAGCAGCCTTTTGATCAATTGCAGAAGAAAATGGAACAAAAGTGGGCTTTAATCTTTAATTGCAATGTTTTTGTCAAAATCAAATCTCTGCTGGAAGAACAACAACTGTCAACAGAGATTTCTGCCCTATCGGCCAAAAGCCCTACTGGTATAATAATAAGGCTGCCTGCAAACCTCACCTCCCACCGCTGTTTTCATCTCCCTTACACCTGAGGGTCTGAGCTGCAGGAGCTCTGAAAATAAATACCTTTCCTACATGTTTTCAGGGTGGAGAAACCTGGCCAAAATCAAGCTTTTATTTTCATATACAGTACAGGCTTATTTTTTCCCTCACCTTTCCCCTATGCCTCAGATGACACCAATTATGTGGATAAGAAAAGAGAGCCGGAACTCGAGAAACGACTCAGGAATCTAATGTTGCTCCATTAGCATCATGAAAATGCTGAACAACGCGAGTGCATGTGTGTGTTGCAAATTAATGAGCACAGACTCGGACTGGCTGACGGACAAGCTGCCAGAAGGGTTAAAGAGCACTTTGATTCTTCCTAATCAGTCGTCTGCTTCTGCAGTGTGTTTGGCCAAACCATTTATTAGAAATATCCGAGAGTGGCTTGGATTTCGCCGCTGCAGACACTCCCTCTGTCCCTCAGCGGCTCAGTCCTGCAGAGAGTCGCTCTGACACCTGGATCTTCCTGACAGATTGTGTAGCTTTCTGAATTGTAATTGTCAGGAAGGAAGCAGCCTGTAATCGGCAGACCTTACACCAACTGTGTCCATTTGCAACTGATGCCACAGTGGAGGCAGGAAGCAGCCTTGGGAGCAGCAATCACATTATTTTGCCGCGAAGCAGGATGCGACGCGAACGAACATTTATCCCTCTGCAGATGAAAAATGCTTTTGAGAAATAGATACATCTCAATATTTAGCAGCAATGCCTCCGTTGTTGTTTTTCCAATTTATCCATTCAAATTTGCCAACAATGTCAGATTAGCATTCTGCAAGTGGGAAATATATCTCAATTATGATGTCTGATGCGTGTGTAAAGGTCATCAGATCATTTTTAGCACTGACATAGGAATCAATTCCGAGTTGGCAGGTTCATCACCTTGTGTTAGAATATGTGAATTATGCTAACCATTCGTGGCTCCCCCGCCGAGGATCCCCCTCAACGGCCATGACAGGTTCTCCACCTAAAGCCTTAATGTCTTCAAAGGGCAATCCATTGGTTCTGCTTTCATAGACAGCTGCAAACTTGATTGCAGACATGTTTCGGTTCATTTTGTAATCAGGGGAAGACATATGCCAACACCTCTGCCACATTTGCATTAGAAAGCACATTAGCAACCTTTTGACAAGGAAGGAGGTTATGGTCATGTTGAAATGATTAGGGTAAAAAGATTACAGCTCAATGCTTATACATTGTTTGATAAACCGGACCTGTAAAATTGTGCCATAATAACATTTAGATTGAAAATGTAAAGCTTTACTTTCTTGTGGTGTTCAGTACATGTGATAAACCAAGCAATTACTCCCAAAAAGGACCACAATCTGAACACAAGGCTAATCTTAATGAAACCTTCTGGTGCAAAGTACAGTCAAATCTCCCAAAAAACTTCTCCTATAACTGTTGCATCATGCAAGTTTTTACAAACTCACCCTGACATCATGGCTTTGAGACAAATGCTAGTTTGCTAGTTTTTTCTTGGACATGGATTCAAACTCTGGTTGGGCCTTTCTGCATATAATTTGCATGTTCTCCCCCATGGCACTGAAACGAGATAAGGTGGAAACCAGTTGCCACATCTTGAACAATACATTATTACCAGTGTCTTATAGAAAAGGGTTTCATCTGAAATTAAAAGTTTATTTGGAAAAAAAAAATCATCATTGTTTGACCTTGGTGTGGCATCCTGGATTTACTTTGATGTCATAGATATCTTGCAATTTAATAGTTTGTTTGATTCTATGGTGACTGAGATTCATTTTACTTTTTTGAAAACTTTCAATACCTGGCAGTGGTTCAATATTGCTGTATATTTTTGATGGTCCTGAGAAGGTCAAGTTATAAATGTGTGAAACGTTGGTGAGTCTTTGATGGTTGTACTGTTGAAGTCCTGGGGGCTACTGTAATGACTAGTGCAAAAGAGCAACGCTGCACTTACCTGATCCGTGGTACTTTTTTTTTTATTCTTCAGATATGATGAAAAGAATTTAAGGTTGTTAGCGGCACACATGCCAAACCCTGTCAGCACAGAAATAAAAAGATTTAAGCTCCAGTTGTCAGTACACTTCATTGGTAATCCAGTCGATACACCAGAACAACCAGAGAAATCCCATACGTTTAGAGAAGGTATCAAAAGTCTGTGTGCTCAGTGTAACTTATCAACCTCCTTCTTATGCTCTCCTCCACACCTCCCAATCAGAAATCCTGTTCGTCTGTCTGTCTGTCTGTCTGGCATGTACTGTGGGCTGAATGGCTGATGTGTCTTGGTTTCATCTTTGATGACAGCGGGGCAGCTGGAGGCACCCCGAAGCAGGCAGAGCCTGAGGGTTAGGACGGGAGAGCTCCCACACAAAGATACTCTTCTCCCCTGAGGGAGCCGCAAATATTTGCCTCGCAAATTAAGAATTCATTTAAAAGTCCTGGCAAAAAAAAAAAAAGAATCTCTCAGAGCCAATTACCATTGCTGCCTGAGATACAGTCTCTGGTGGCTGTTGGAGGAAGGGGGGGTGGAGGGTGGAGGGGGGGTACGGGCTCAATGATTTTCTATTTTTAGACACCTAAAGTGTCCCCTCAGACAGGTATTTCTGAAGAGCCTCGGGTAGATAGAGATAGAGAATCCGTCTCTTCCTCCAATCTTTTTTTCATGTTAGCCTATTGTGTCCTCGCTGCTGCTTTAATGTCATACCCCGTGAGCTTATTCACTGCCTTACCAGCTCACTCTGACTATTTCCTATTTATCATCTATCATCTCAACCAAGCGCATCTCTTTTACATGGCATTTCAACCGTTTCTCTAGTGCAAGCTCGACACACCAATGTCAAGTCTTTTGGGGTTACAAAGGGGGTGAAACACAGTGATAATGAGGCAGGTCAGGGGCCCGAATACACATTGGGAATAAGACACAAAAAGAAGAAGTACCCAGAAGCTTTGTTATTATACATCTTTCCAAGGGTTTAGCCTGACGACAATTCCCAAAGCATTTTGAAGTTAATAGTTAAAGGTTAAGTTTTTCTGCTGAAAATAGTTCCCCTTTCTTTTGATTCAAGCACCCACCTACATACCTACAGAGCCGGTACAATCTTCTCTAGTGATGTTTACAGCAGTGCATGTTGCACAAAATATTTCTTTGTCTCGGCAGCGGAAAAGCTGCACCGCAAACACCTCACCACAAGATTTCCAAGAGTCGTCAGTGGCAGCCACCGCAGAGAATAAAAGATGGAAATGATTCATGTCGTGTTATGTTGTGCTCCTCGGTAAATCAGCCAGAACAAGTAAACAAATTTATGTTTCTTACACAACATAGGTTGTGACAAGTGGAGAGGAAAATGTGAGTGAAAGTTTTTGTTTCTTTTAATTAATTCTCTTTGTCCTTCAGGAGAGTAAAAGAGACAGATTTATGGTCAGCTGTTGGCCTGGTGTGTGTGTGTGTGTGTGTGTGTGTGTGTGTGTGTGTGTGTGTGTGTGTGTGTGTGTGTGTGTGTGTGTGTGTGTGTGTTAGCGCCACTCGATTCTGGCCAGTCAACCCAAACAAAGCGGGCTCAGCAGTGACTGATGGGGGTCAGAGATTTGTACAATTCGAACCAGAGAGGGACAAAAAATAATAATAATAATAATAATAATAAACACACGTCAACAGCACACAGCTGACACCTGAATCGGCCATGGTCCTCCACCCTCCACGTCCCGCACCACACCACAATAGCTGCCAGTTCGCTCCTCTACCATTTCATCACATGGTCTTTTGTGATGCCGGGGGCCTCCCGAGGCTCACGCTTGTCACCATCAAACTCAGATTTAAAATATACTGTAAATGGCCTGCCATCACCACTCAACCCCACATCTGCAGAAAGGGAAATATCATTCGCCCCTATATTTCCATTTGATGTTCTCACTGCCTGCTAGTTTCCCTTGAGCGGAGCTGACATGCTGATATTCACTGCCCCCCACTGACTCTATCCAGAATCACACTGTACTGCTGTTGCATGAGCAGGCACAGGGTCTGCAATGTGATTCATTTTGGTGAAGCCGTAACAATGACGCTGCCACCAGCCTCTCCTATACAAGGCCACAAAGCTGAATAGGTTTTACTAAATGAGAAATGATACAGAAAAATTGTACTAAGAGGGAAAGTGTGAAAGAGGAAAGTTTGAAATTATGTAGAAGTAATTGACATTGATCAACAGTATGAGAGACAAATAGCTCAATGATCTGATATGCCGGCTTTCACAACTTCTGAAAATTCATAATCAGAGGTCAACCCTACGATGCACAAACACGCTCTAATCACCTGCTAAGTAATATATGCAAAACGTTAGAGATTCCATAGATGGATTGAATAACAGCAATACATAAAGATTAGTTAAAGAATGCAAAATGTTACATTATACTTCATTACATTTCCTCATTAGCTGAGATGGTAGACATTACATACATTAGTTTATACCAGATGGCATTGAGAGAGAGAGAGAGAGAGAGAGAGAGAGAGAGAGAGAGAGAGAGAGAGAGAGAGAGAGAGAGAGAGAGAGAGAGAGAGAGCGAGAGAGAGAAAGTAGGGAAAGGGTCGTAATTAGCAGTTCCAGTAATTAGACTAAAGGTCAGTGTTAACAAGACAGAGTATCTAATTTCTCATTGAATATGAACACACACACGCGCACACACATGCACACGCACACGTGTGCCATGCTGTCTGCCCATGCACACACATAGACGCACTGTAGCTCATATGATTGATAAAAAGAACAAAGAAAAAGTCGTCCAACATTTCCACTCCAGACGTGTGGTGAACTTTGTGACATTTCACACCAACTGCTAAACGCGCCTCTTCCTCTCTTCAGCCGCAGCATGTCATTAATGCTGATAGCCAATTAACAGGAGCAAAAATTACTAACCTTTTCCATCTCTCCCTTCACACCACAAATGACCCCAGTGAGCTCTGCTACTTATCTTTATCCTCATGAGGACAGATACAAGTGAGTTTATTTCTATGCCTGGAGCCAAAGTTAATGCAGCAGCACTCATGATGAAGAAGAAGATGAATTTCACCATGGCTGTGTTTATTGTCTTAAAGGGCCCTGCCACCTGCAACGAGCTTTCATGAAGAGTTGAACTGCTCACCCATGAGGACTTAAAGCCACCCCGTCTGGTCTTCTGAATATTACACATTTTTCATGCAGACGGTGTCAACCTGTAAGCGCTCACCCTTGCGTCTAAGGTTTCAACGTGATCTCAAAATGGTCTCAGTAGATTCTTTTCTGCGCCGCGTGCATGGAGCCTAATTGTAGAGAGAGCTTCAATAACAGCATTGCATCTGTGTTTGTGTGTCTGCGATGTCTTTACAGAGATTGAGAAATGGGTTTTTAAGGTACAGGTTCTCGGGGACCAGGGGACATGAATGATTAACACACTACCTTTGACACAGCTTAGTAGGAAGTGTATGGGAGCGTTAGGGTAAGTATTAAAAGCTCAGCACATGCTTTGGCACATTTTTCCTTCTAGACAGAGAGAGAGAGAAAGAGAGAGGTGAGAGACTTCGCAGGTCTGCACAAGGAGTGAGATATAGGGACCAAACCTTGCAGCTGCAATCCATCACCTCCTCAATTAACATTTGATTAGACTCGATGGTGGTCTGTATCGACATTTCATTAGTAGCGGAGTCAGTACAGCACTATCATGTCAGGTATGTTAATGGCCTGACGAGGCTGCAGCCTCGCAGCTACACACCAAGAATTGGAAAGCAGAGCCAAGCCTCCATCAGGACCTCTAATGACTTTGTCCTTCCACTCTTATTTCATCACAATGCTCTTAAGTAGGATTGCAAGCCCATTTTGCAACCCCACCCAAGCACTCTCCAGCCAGACCACTCACGTGTCCCACATGTCTGCTCTCACACCAAGTTTTGGTGGATTGCCAGACGTCCTAATGTTTCACATTACGATCCATCACGGTAACAGATGTTGGGATCCATAGACCACAAAGAAGTTTTCTCAAGCTAGTTAGATTCATTTAATGCCACTTGTCAAGTACTCATTGTCTTAAACTGATGCAAGTGTTACACGTCTTATTTTGCTGAAAAGTTTATTTTATACTTTTAATTTGCTTCTGCCACACTCACAATAATTTCAGCCCTAAAAATGCATTTTAATGAAGTGATTACTTGTATTACCCATGGCTTGTTTGTTACTTCTTAATCATGAAAAAAACAAGCTCAGTAAAGGTTTTTTTTCTTGCTGCTGCGCCTCAATTATAGCTCTCACCACTGATGAGATCAGAACAATTTCAAATCAGCCAGATTACCACAGGAGGTGATGAGAGCAGTGTTTTGGGGCAAAAAGGTGTGTTTATCTTTTGAGTTTTTCGAGTGTTGTCAACAGAACTGTGGTTATGTCTTTCAACAAGCTGACCACAAAGAATATTCGCCACAAAGGGGCCAGGTAAATGGAGAGACCATTTGGTAAAACATTACCATGAAGCCAAACGTTCTCAAAGATATATGATAATAGTGTCAAAATGAAAGTGACGATTTCCCAGGTCTGCTCCAGAATATTTGTGTGTGAAATGTGCAAATCCAACTCCAACATCGTGTGGTTTCTGGTAACAGAGCTTTTATTTTCATCTGGTGACCTTAACATCTCTGAACATGAATTGACTAGATTTTTGATGGATAGATGGATGTATGTATGGATGGATGAATGGATGAATGGATATTTTTCTGCAGTATGCACAATATGCAATGCAAGAATCATACACAACATACTAGTCTGTAAGCTACAACTAAAAATGTGTCTTCATGCTTGGTGCAAAGTACAGATCATTTAATTCATTATTATTATTATTATTTGCAAACAGGAAAAAAGTCAACCACCAATACCTCCTAAAGTTAAAAAAAAAAAAAAAAATTTTTTAATAAGTCATAGCTTTCATTTGTAGCACCTGTGTTCTCTTTCCGCAAATAAGAATGCACCAAACGACTCGATTTTGCTTTATTGCCGGCTGTACAAATCTGCATTAAAGGACTTCAATCGTCTCAGCAGTATTTCTTCTGGTTGATGCTGGCAACAGCTTCTGAAGACAGGATTTCTGCAGCTTTCAGCCTGCATGTTTTTAATTCTCCCAGTATGCTAATGTTACATCACAATCAATAAAAAAAAAAAAAACTCCCTTCTATAAATGTTTTTACTTAAACGGTATCTGACACGGAAGTTGTTGCTATAAAAACATATTAAGTAGAGTTTTTCTTTTGTTACTTTTGCACTTTAAAGGTCATCCTGTTGGCAGAATCAGACCTTCTGGTGGGTCAGTTTAGGCCCATGGGCCATAGGTTTGGTGTCACGAGGTTTGTTTCTCCATATGATTACGTATCCACTTTCATAAAGTGAATGTGCACATCAAAACACATGAATCTAAAAACACATGATTTATTTACTTACTGATTGTTGACGTTGGTTTAACCTCTGATCCAGTCCGCATTTACTCCTTTGCTCTCATCTGATTGTTACTGTCATTGCTAAAAGCAAATTAATGAAGTTAATCACTCATTCGTCATTCACTCTTTGTCATCTATAAAGAGGAAGAGGGCGCAACATACATTGAAATTAAACGTATTGCTTCACTGTATCACTAACAATTGACAATGCACCACATAAAAGATTAACTCTTGATTTTTTATTTTACTTTCTCAAGTGTCTGATTTGTTGCTGTGCTATTTGATGTGTGTTTTATGAGCTTTTTCAATAAAAAACAAAACAAAACAGAAAGCAACACTGTGAGAGCCGTGACAGGAAACCAAAATAGTTGAGACATGAGCTGACCAACAGTATGAGCTCAGCATTGCTCCATAGAGCTGAAAAAGGAATTTCAAAGTCATAGAATAATTCTCAGTGGGTTCATTACAGCACGCACCGGACACATACAACATGGTGTTGTTTGATCCCAGGCTATTATGAAAAATATTGATGTTAGCAGTTTTAACAAAACAAATAGTGGTCAGACAGGCAGGCAACTAACATTTCTGCTGTTTGATGGATCGTTTACAAAGCCATCGCTTTGAAGACTAGCCATTTCATCTGAAGCTTACAAAGTGTGAAAAGGCCCCTAATTACCCAATACGAACAACAATATGAGACTGTAGATTATTTGGAATGCGCAATCAATGATACCTACATTTCTTTCATCGACATGAGGCGCTCTTTTTGTGAAAAACAGCAGGCAGCTGCAGTTGAAAAGATGCAATCTGAATGAAACAAAAACAAAATCTAAAATGATGTAGATAGGATAATGGATGTCTCACAAGAGGAAGGGAAAAAAGTAGGAGGGAGATCTGACCTTTACTTCCAGCACCAGTGGGCTGAGACATTACCCACCAGGCTGCTCATTGAGGCAATCGATCCAGTGACAAATCTCAGAGGCAATCGATACCCGTCTTGATGTAGTCCGATACTAAATGTTGCCTTTTTAATAAAATACCTGTGGCCATTTTTCACCTCACTTGTCTGGTTAGCAGTCCTTATCATGTTATATTTCACTCATGATCCAACTTTTGGTGCTTTAGAGGACACTCAAAAGATTAAGATAAATATTTCAGTGACTTTACTGACATTAAAAGGGTGTAAAGCATTACAATCAATTTGCTCAGATAATTATTATTGTTATTCCCTTATGCAACTACCTTAAAGATAATACTGAACCATACCTACATTATGGATTAAGTGCACTAGTGTTTTAAATAGACATGTACGTGATAATGCAATAATTTGTAGTGTCTCTAAAAAACACCAATAATATACAATAACAAAGTGTCAGCTGATGTTTAACACAGTGGCAATAATCTAGCAACAGCTCCCTCATGTGGCCATAAAAGGCTCTACCACCCACACCTCTCTTATGATCTGCAGGTTTCATATCCTATTTAAAAGGATGAAGCTGTCCATTTCTCTTGTATGTTACAAATTCCTTCTGAAACGAAAGCTGGCCGTGAGCACAGCAGACTGTCAGTCTCTGAAGTCAGATCACTTTTACAAAACGACAACATTTGTTCAGACCACCAGAGATTATTCACACCCAGAATGTCACATTTGCATTCTTTTGGAGAACCATTTCCCCTGCAGCTCTTTGCTAAGATACATCCTTTTACCTCCGGGCTAGACACTTTAAGGGGGATAAAGCCTCTCACTGCAGCAAACCCCCTCATTCAAAAACTCTTTATATGCAGTGAAGTGAACAATGCTAAAATCACTTAGCATTCATCTGCAACACAAGTGGAATAGGCCTGATATGACTATAAATAAAGGTACTTGGCTTTGTTTCATCTGCAATTTCGAGATGCTTCTGCACCCATGAAATTCACG
Organism: Blennius ocellaris; assembly: GCF_963422515.1. NCBI lineage: Eukaryota > Metazoa > Chordata > Actinopteri > Blenniiformes > Blenniidae > Blennius > Blennius ocellaris. The sequence goes on from NC_137667.1 coordinate 6,555,466, forward strand.
AGGTTATTCATTTTACATTCAGTGTCTGCCAAGCTATCAGCACACAAACATTTAGTGTACAAAATCTCCTTTATCTCATTCCCTGAAAGAACTGAGTCCATATTTCCAGAGATATGGCTGGTCTTCTATTTCCTAGAGACCTCGAGAAGGACACAGGATCTTGGACTTACCTCATTCTTCCTGGTACCTCCTGCCCTCTTGGCATGACCTGGATAAGGTCTGATCGTGCTGCCCTGCCCTGGGAAAGGGGAAGCCATTAACAGTCCCGTGAGAAGAACACATTCAAATAGGAAACCATACAGAATAAACAGAGTGCGGGTGCACCGTCGCTTTCCCATGACCCAAAATGACTGGATGTGTATGAATGTGTGTGTGTGTGTGTGTGTGTGTGTGTGTGTGTGCGTGCGTGCGTGCGTGCGTGCGTGCGTGCGTGCGTGCGTGTGTGTGTGTAGGCATGTGTTCAGTGTCAGCCAGATAACAGGCCTGTCGTACAGTGACCCAGCCAACTCCCTGCAAGAGTTTAGACTACAGGTGGGACCTCCCACAGACATAGCCAGGAGGACATTTGGGCCTGAGAGCATCAAATGATTGTAACAAATCCATCTCAACGAGCTGAATTTACCTAGTTGAGGTAAATTCTACTATTTACTCACGTGTTTAGTCCGAAAAACACAAGTGAAGGCAAATCCTTGTATGTAAAAACTGAACATTTAAGATTTTTTGGTATACTTAGAACAAGCCTTAACATTTTTTTAAATACAATTTAGTGGAAGAAGCCAAACCTGTGTGTCTTTTGTACAACTTTGTTTTATTTTTTTCCCATCAATCTGTCGTTTCCCGAACTCATTGCAATTGGTCAAATATGTTCTCAGTTCCAGATGTGAATCCAACGCAAGCGTGCTCTAAACCAGCCACTGCCCACTGAGAGGCAGTAGAGATCCAGTGTTGAACGTGCCACTGATATGGCCTTTAAGTGCTGCCTTACCCTGGAGCCAAGACAATCACAAACACTTTCAATATTTCTTGACATACTGCAGACGCAAGCCCTGTTTAATCAGGTCTCAAATTCATGGAAGAAAAAAAAAACACACAAAAAAAACACACATACCAGAGGCGACACAACAGTGGTGATGTATCACTGTAATATCCCCAGTCTAAGTTCACAGTACATGAAATAGACATTTCTATCAAAAGGAAAACACCTACTTTGTCCAAATCTTACACTCGTGCTTTGATTTACAGCCATACCTTGGAACAATAACAGGTTGCTATTCATTATTTTTGTGAAGATTTACTATGTGAACAATTTCGGCTTGAGGAGCAGCTCAAGTGCTGTGATTTCACTTGGTGATGAGCCAGGGCGCTAGAGCTGGAGGTTGCCAACATCATGTCATCCAGTTCGCTTCGCTCTTGAAAGGGCAGGGCAAGCTTTGCACTGAACACAGGTCACATACTCAGCCAGGAGACCTGAGTGTTCAATATATTATGTATACATAGGAATACATGTGTATTTGGGGAGGGTGTGTTGAGTTGTTGAGACCTCGGGGGTTGGGGATTTGTTCAAAGAGGCTTTGATTGTTCGATAATGACGGGTAAGGTGGAGAGGGAGGTGGAGATGGGTGGGTTTGCCTTTTAGTATCTAAAACAATGGACCAATACAAGTAAAGGAAGAACTGCATTGAAATATTCTGGTTTAAAAAAAATAAAGTGGCTCAGTGATGGATATAATAGCACAGTTATCTTCATTGGGCCTGAAGTACATGTGCTTGTATGTGTGTTTGTGCGCTAATGTAACCATATCTGTGCCTGCCTGTTCCTGTGTCAGAGCCCCTTTATATGTGAGTGTGCACATGCATGTATTGTGCATATATATTAAGGGGGATGGGGGCTGTCACTGAAAGCATGGTGCAGATTAAAAAGGGGGAGTGTGCAGAGGAGTAATGACAAGAAAGAGGGAGCCGAGGGTTCCCAAGGCAACCTGCTGCTCCCTGGCCCCTGCGAGCTGGCGTGGGGGGCCCTGTCTCATCTTGTGTTGTGCCTGAGCACCTGCATACTGTTTGCACAGGCAACAGTGATTATTTTGATGATCTCTTGGCTTGCTAGAAGCCCACATCAGCAGGCCGTATCCAGTGAGCTAACATCCCCTCTCGATGTCATCCATTTATTCAGCTGGAAATGTGCTGCAGAAATGGCGTGTGCGCAGATACAAAGAGACCTAGCCCAGGAGTATAGCAACAATCAGGGCAGACCTTGAACCCGCGATTAGATAGTTGCGACATGCTCGGTGTAGCCTAAAGCAATGGATCCCCAACGACATGTCGCAGCCTAGTTTTTACACTTTCATCATCGGAGGGAACCTCACTGGAGAGCTGGCTTGATAGATGCCAACAAACGACACAACTGACAGTATAAACGACAGCTTCTGGTGGGTCGCAGTATGAAATAGTGGCCGACATTAACCATGGGAACACTTAAATCCCTTTTTTGCCTATAATTCTGTTGTTGTACTGATCTGAAATTGATCATATTTTGCAACCCATACACCTTATGTCAAATGTGAAAG